>NW_010565544.1:0-6149 GCF_000687285.1 Phaethon lepturus | reverse complement strand
TAATATATAAATATACATATAATTATATATACATATGTAGGCCATTTTGATGAAGTCTTCATGAACATTGTGGTCCAGTCATTGCCTCCTTGAGAATCTTGTTAAGTATAGCAAAAGGTATCCTTATTCTCTTTACTTAAGTCACTGAAGAAGGGATACGCTAATGAGAGTTTTAGGAGTTTTTAAATACTTTTTTATGAGCACTTGTGCTATTTTTACTCATTTTAGTTTTTCTATTTGCTGTTTGAATGCTAATGGTCTATCTACACTGTGTTGAAAGAATACCCTATTAAATGCCAGATGCTAGAGTCTTCAATAATTGCATTTGTTTTTTAATTTTCCTGTTACACTTTAACGATCTAAAGTTGAAAGTGGAAGCCAAACTTCTTAATTTGGAAAATACAAAAATAATTACATTTAAAGCAGTTGTGAAATTTATCACTGGCTAACTTTTGGAAAGCACTCTGATCATTAACAACAAACTATGTCTTTCTAACACTTCATTAAATTAAACAGTGAAAACTGGGAGGGAGAAAAGTGTTTTCATTTTGAGATGACATGAAGGTGGGTTTTTTAATAATACAAGATATTTTTGCTTTTGAGTACCCTCTCTAAACAAAATAAAGTTTATATAAGCTCAGACTTACCCATTTTCTTGGAGTTGGGTTTTATGATAACAGAAGTAACTATAACACCAAAACCCCTTGCTCAGACTTTCATCTATTCTGTCTCTTCATGAGACGTTTAGAAGAATCCCTTCTCTGTCTGCTGGAGTTGTGTTGAATATATTTATACTCTAGTGTCATTAACAGGATTAGCATATGCCAGTTCATAACTCCTGCTAATAGGGCAAGTCAGCACATATAACACAGAATCACAGAATGGTTGAGGTTGGAAGGGACCTCCAGAGGTCATCTGGTTCAACCCCCCTGCTCAAGCAGGGCCACCTAGAGCTGCTTGCCGAGGACTATGTCTAGATGACTTCTGAATATCTCTGAGGAGGAGAACTCCACAACCTCCCTGGGCAACCTATTCCAGTGCTCAGTCACCCTCAAAGTGAAAAAGTGTTTCCTGTGGTTTAGTTTGTGCCCATTGCTTCTTGTCCTGTCGCTGGGCACCACTGAAAAGAGCCTGGCTCCATCTTCTTTGCCCCCTCCCTCCAGATATTTGCACACATTGATGAGATCTCTCCCCCCCTTCCTCTGAGCCTTCTCTTCTCTAGGCTAAACAGTCCCAGCTCTCTCAGCCTTTTCTCATAGGAAAGATGCTCTAGTCCCTTAATCATCTTATTGGCCCTGTGCTGGACTCTCTCCAGTATGTCCATGTTTCTCTTGTATTGGGAGCCCAGATTTGGACACAGTATTCCAGGTGGGACTTCACCAGTGCTGAGTAAAGCAGATCACCTCCCTCAGCCTGCTGGCAACACTCCTCCTAATGCACCCCAGGATACCATTTGCCCTCTATGCAGCAAGGGCACATTGCTGGCTCATGTTCAACTTGGTGTCCACTAGGACCCTCAGGTCCCTTTCTGCCAAGCTGCTTTCCAGCTGGGTGGCCCCCAGCATGTACTGGTGCCTGGGGCTGTTCCTCTCCAGGTGCAGGACTTTGCCCTTCCCCTTGTTGAACTGCATGAGGTTCCTGTCAGCCCATTTCTCTAGCCTGTCAAGGTCTCTCTGGATGGCAGCACAACCCTCTGGCATATCAGCCACTGCTCCCAGTTTTGTATCATCAGCAAACTTGCTGAGGGTGCGCTCTGCCCCATCATGGGAGACAGCATTGAAAGCCTTCCTAAAGTCTATGTTGACATTATTCACTGCTCTCCCCTCATCTACCAGGCCAGTCATTTCATCATAAAAGTTTAACAAGTTAGTCAAGAATGTCTTCCCCTTGGTGAACCCATGCTGACTACTCTTGATCACCTTCTTTTCCTTAATGTGCTTTGGAATGGTATCCAGGATTAGCTGCTCCATCACCTTTCCAGGGATTGAGGTAAGGCTGACCGACCTGTAGTTCCCTGGGTCCTCTTTCTTGCCTTTCTTGAAGACAGGAGGGCCATTTTCTTTCCTCCAGTCTTTGGGCACCTCTCCCAATCACCATGATCATTCTTAGATTACTGAGAGTGTCCTTGCAACAACATCTTCCAGCTCCCTCAGCACTCATGGGTGCATCCTGTCAGGGGCCATGGACTTAATATGTCCAGTTTGCTTAAGTAGGCCCTGACCTGATCCTCTTCTGCCAAGGGTATGTCTTCCTTGCTCCAGCCTTTCCCCCTGGTCTCTGGGACCTGGGACCCCTGAAGGTCTATCTTTCTAGTAAAGACTGAGGCAAAGGAGGCATTCAGTACCTCAGTCTTTTCCATGTCCTGTATCACCAGGTCCCCTGCCCCATTCATCAGCAGTGGGCCCACATTGCTGTCCCAAAAGTGGGATCGTATACCCAGCGTGCAACACGCCAATATAGACAAAGAGTAGAGGTATTTTATTTAAAGCATATTTGCGCAGATATGGGTGCTAGGTGGTATTCCACAAAGCTAGCGCACACACAGAGGAATCACCACATATTTATCCTGTTACATGATCAGTGAAAACAGTAGAGAACCCACCCAAGTTTACATTCATTGGCTAGTAATTACCATATTGCTTATTATTGGTTACACATATTCAAATTGTCACACATGCTCCTAGAAAGAGTTGGGGGGCAATAGTCCCTCGGTTGAGTCGGTGGTCATGATCTCCCCCTGCCACCTTTACCTTTACCCTAGTTACTGTGGATTCTGCTGATCTCATGACAGTTACATTTTTCAAGAGTGCAGGAACAACTCAGTCTTCAAGGTTTACTGCTTAAGTACAACTACTTCTTCATCTTCTTGACGACTAAATCTGGGTTCATTAATCTTTTTTTAACTGTGTTGTCTCCTACTGACCTGCCCCCTAGAATCTTTCATTCGTCTCAGGCATCAACATTTTCCCTAGTCTTCCTTTTGTCACCTATGTACTTATAGAAGCCCTTCTTGTTGCCCTTGATATCACTCGCCAGATTTAACTCCAGGTGGTCTTTAGCTTTCCTAAGTTCATCCCTGGATGCTCGGACAATGTTTCTGCATTCCTTCCAGCTTACCTGTCCCTGCTTCCACCGTCTGTATGCTTCCTTTTTGTGTTTGAGTTTGGCCAGCAGCTCCTTGTTCATCCATGCAGGCCTCCTGGCATTTTTGCCTGAGTTCCTGCTCATTGTGAATGGACTGCTTTTGCGCTTGGAGGAGGTGATCCTTGAGTACTGACCAGCTTTCTTGGGCCCCCCTTCCCTCCAGAGCCTTATCCCATGGGACTCTTCCAAGCAGATCTTTGAAGAGGCCAAAGTCTGCTCTCCTGAAGTCCAGGGCTGTGAGCTTGCTTTTCACCCTCCTCCCTGCCCTCAGGAACCTGAACTCCATCACCTCACGGTCACTGCAGCCAAGGTTGCCTTTGATCTTCACATCCCCAACTCTTGTGGGTGAAATCCAGGCCATAAATGAAGTCCCCATTGAAATGAAATCCCCATTTCTTTGTGGATGTTCAAACGGCTGACAGAAGCAGCCAATATAACAGAACAGATGCCTTCTTGCACCAAGGCAGACTTAACTAAGGTATTAAGAAAAAACAACAGCAATCTATAGGGAAGTATTTAATGTCTGTTCTCCTGTTCAATTCTCAGCAACACAATAAAAGGAATACATGCTACAATTAATGATTTACATATTTATAATCCAATCCTCTTGACCTTTGTTAGCCAAAACACCTGAGTAAACCAATCTGTATGCTTAAATTTCTTGTAACACCTGGGAATGTGGCATGCACTTTAAAAAAAACTTTGAGCAGGGAAGATAATTGTTTTGGTTTTTAAGGTAACACAAAGGAGGAAAACAGAAATAATAAGACAGAATTTAACAATAAGATAACAAGTGGTAAACGCTACAACCAGAATATAAAAAGCTGTTTTGCTTATGCAGTTGCACACCTGTTTTTCAACGCTAAGAAGTGGTTTGTTCATTGTCATCCATGCAACCATCTCTTGCTTTCCTCATTTCTCCTCCCAGAAAAAATCTGACTCAGTGAAAAAACATTTATCAGTAAGTTTGAGGATTATAGCTAAATCATTGTGCTGATTTCAAGTTAATAGTCATAAAAATCTCATATTACCTTTGCAGCAGTTCTTTGGATGGAACACAGTATTTTGACTGTTTATAATTCTTAGAACAGAAAATGCATCCTAAAGGAATATTTTAAAAATATGTGTACACTTTTTGATGACTACCTCTTTTGGCTTCATTCATCCAGTGAAATGAATTAAATCTGAAAGCCAGGGTAAGTCTAATAGGTAACTCTTGGCCCACTTGAATAAGGACAGTGTTTCTTTTGAGTATGTCCCACAGCCTGCAGCTAGTGTTTGGTTACATGTGGTATAATGATAATTTAGAAGCATATTTTTGTCAGACTAGCAAGGGAAGGTCATATGAACATGGCAAGAAGCAGAATTATTAGGAGGAAGAATATATCTCTAGCTCTCAGGAAGTAAATTCTCTGTTAGTGCCAATGAAAAAATCTCTGCCTACCCTTAGTGTACTGTTTTAGAGACTAAAAGTAAACCAGGATCCATAAGTACATTAGCCCTACCTAAAATCTCTAGTTGTCAGATTAAAGCTTTTAATTTAGTAAACCAATCTATTCTTCTGTATTTGAGTGAAATATGTTTGATTATGTACACCCTGCTGATAAAACCAAAGTGCTTAATCAGAATAAATACATGCTAGAGTACAATGTTTGCTTGGAAACAAATTGGAGCTTTAGCAGGGAAAAATTACTGTTGAGCAGATCTCTAGCAATATGGAAGGTTGTTTTGTATGGATGTGTTAGGTACACATGGAGTACTGGAAGGCAATGACTGATGATATTGCATTCATGATATGCAGAGGACATCTGAAAAATTGTTAGAGAGGTTTTGGATGGGAATGGAAGACTGTTTGTTATTCTACCCTGAAAAATTTAAGATATAAACACTGGACTTGGGAGATTCTTCGACAATTACTGTGATATCATCATGAGTTCCTAAGTAAGGACACAATGTTCATTAAACCACCCCCTCACCTCCCCAAAGCTTTATTTTCATTATGATAATTTGTTATTGAAGACAAATAGCAATTAGTAAAAAGCCAACTGTAACCAAGATTTTAAATAACCTAACAAAGGTAAATTTTTATTTTCATAAATTGATTTTTGCTCTTAGTTGTGGAGTCATGATTTCCTTTGTTCTTCATGCTCAAGACTCACAAAGGAAAAAGGATCGAAATTTCTGAAGTTAAATACTGCAAAAATTAAATTAATTTAAAAACAAACTTTGCAGCTTCTCTATATATGTGACAAAAGCATATAAATAAAATAAAGAGCACACCTAGTGTTCTTCTTCACTTACTGGTTCCTTTAAGAAAAGTGAATGACAAATCTCAGATACAGCTGATTCTATTGCATGTAACTTTGTTGATACACCTAATCCATTATATGAGTATACGTCCAGGATGAGAGAGTGATATCAGGAGAATGACATTAGACAGAAAATAAAACTAAGAATTCCTTGACTGCTTGTAATACCTGAATAAACATTTATAACTCCAGCTGTTCAAGGAGTTAATCTTGGGGTGCATCAAACACAGTATACCCAGCCAGTCAAAAGAACATGATTATTCCTCTGTATTCAGCGTTGGTGCAGCCCCACCTTGAGTACTGTGTGCAGTTATGGGCCCCACAATTTAAAAAGGACGTTAAGGTCCTTGAATGTGTCCAGAGGAGGGCAACAAAGCTGGTGAAAGGGCTGGAAGGCATGTCCTATGAGGAGCAGCTAGGGACTTCAGGCTTGTCTAGTTTGGAGAGAAAGAGACTGAAGTGGAGAGGGAGGTGCTGATCTCTTCTCCCTGGTATCCAGTGATAGGATGCGTGGGAATGTTTCAAAGTTGCACCGGGGAGGTTTAAACTGGACATTAGGAAGCATTTCTTTACCGAGAGGATGGTCAAACACTGGAACAGGCTTCCTAGAGAGGTGGTCAATGCCCCATGCCTGTCAGTGTTTAATAGGCATTTGAACAATGTGGTTAATAACATGCTGTAACTTTTGGTCAGCCC
>NW_010565543.1:20426-20770 GCF_000687285.1 Phaethon lepturus | reverse complement strand
AAAAGGTTGACCTCCCGTTTACTCCAGCGGGTGCCCCCCGCACCCTGCGGGATCGGGGCTCTGCGCGGGCACCCTTGCCTCTGTCCTCCCTCCCCTCCACGCAGGGGAGCCTGGTCCGCGAGGTGCCGAACGCGTCTGGCAACCAGACTGGCGTCACCCCGAATAGGCGCTGCTCCTGACGGAGGCTAATGCAATTAGGGCGAATTTAACTCTCATTGACTTAAAAGCGTTTCAAAAAGCATTTCGTTAATTTGCAAAACACACATCTGGTCTACCGGCCCGATCTGCCCGGCACACTTTGGCCATGGCAGGCTTTCAAAGGGCCTCGAGCGTGGGTCTGCGCT
>NW_010565543.1:0-20399 GCF_000687285.1 Phaethon lepturus | reverse complement strand
AGCCGAAAGCCTCCTCCCGGCGAAGCCCACCCCAGCGCTGAGGCGAACCAGAGGGTCCCGTCCCCGGTGGTTAGCTTATGGTGCCATGGTAATGGAAGCTCAGTATTTTGCTGGAGAGAGAGGCTTAATCATCACAAGGGCTGCTACGGCTCTCAGAGGAGGAGGAGGAGGGAGAATTCCCCACGCAGGATAAGTGGCATCAGAAAATGATACCCCAGGTTTAGGGTTGGAAATCCCCTAAGGAGAAGTTGAGCCTGTCTTGACCATGGTCCCTGCTCGAAAACTCACAGCTAGTGGGATGACAGCTTTATGTGAGAGCAGCCCGGGAAAGGATTTCTAGCTGGGAGAAGTTTGGGTAATTTAAGGGGTTCTTTATGTTGCAGCAGGCACAGGAGCAGTTTCGGGGAGGGAGAAGAAGCCTTTAAACAACTTCCCTCCGCCTCCAACTATTGCCTAGACTAACAGCCTGTTGTTTAAGGAGCTCCTTTGGTAGCCTGCAGCTTGATAAAGCGGGATTGCGCCGCAGGTAACGGCAGGCCCGTCCCAGCCGCTGTGCACTGGGACAGAAATGACACTGCACCCGGTGCTGGACGAAGGTTTAATAGCTCTGGAAGAGACAAACTCTCCGGCCCCAGCCGCTATCCAGCTTCTAACAGAAAGGAATTAGCACGTCTGTAAACCGCCCACAGCACAGGTTTTTTCCTGTCTTCTTGCATTGGTAAGATTCTACGCCCAGTAAGTTTGATCCAGCAAAGCCCTTCTTCTGTTCCCTCAGGTGAAGGAAGAACAATAGTGAACACCAGATAATTTAAGATATGGAACTGTCTAGGAAATTAAATGGTAAAAGCAAAGCTTCCATTCTTTTCCCAAAGTTAAAAAAAGGGGGGGGGTATGCAGACTTCAACTCTCAGATTTTAAATTTCCCAAGTAGGAGGTAATTATACCATAGGCTACTCAATAATACCTTCATTATACATGTACGGATGATTCTTCCTATCAGTATATGTTTGTCATGACACAAATCTAAATCAGCCTAAGGAGATGTAATGGCTGGCATTTGGATGTATAGCTTAGTATTCATAGGACTTCACAACACAGCACTTTTGAACGCTTTTCTAAAATAGAAGAATTGGGCAGACTACACTGAAATATTCATGAAGGATAATGAAAAAACAGCCATCAATGGCAGTGTTATAGGTTGGTTAATATTGTATGATGAGTGTGTTATAACCATAAATAAACAATAAGTAAAAATGATGGTGAATATAAATAATCATTAATACAAATAATAAATAATAAAATATAAGCTCAAGAGGCTGATGTGATAGAATCAGGACAGCCATCAACTGCTGAATGGTTTCCCCTCCTACTCCTTGGCCTCCTAAAAAGCTGTCAGAGCCAATATTGTTATTCTCTGCTATCAAAACCAGAACAATGCACGATGCTGTACTTTTCTCTTTCAACACGCACTGATAGCATTTCATCAATATGCTATTGCAATAAAAAATAGCAATCTTGACCTTGTAGAGGGTACAAACCTTAAATGGGCCACGGGCACAAAAGGAACGAACCAGAGGACTGTATTGCTAATAATGTTATTTTCTTCCCTGGAACTGAAAGGAAGGAACTTGTGCGAGCCATCTGTAATTACGGTTTTATGCAACCTTCAGCCTCAGACTTGAACCATTAGGGAAAAAAAAATGCTAAAATAGTTTTATTGGTTGTACATGTAAAACATTATAAATGCAGAGATGGTGGACCCTCAGATAAGGGTGAGAAATCTTCCAAAGAAAAAACAAACAAAGAAAACAAGAGACAAAAACATTCCTCTGGCTAAGAGCCCGAGCTGGATGGGGACGAAAGAGGTGCAGATGCACCCTCTGGGTTTGGTACACGTCTTACACGAGAGAGGGGGCAAGTCAACCAACTCTCCAAATCTCCTTTTCCAGCAGTCTAATAACAACAGAAAATTCCTGATGGCTGTCTTGTCTCTCTCCGTTACAAGCTTTAATAAGAAACAATTTAGCATTGATGCAGATAGCAAAACCCAGCAGAAATGTTGCACACAGCAGCAGTTGCACAATGTTGGATCACAGTGGCAAAAATCAGTTTCACTGCTGTAATCTGATGGGACTGATCTAACACGCTCCCCCGAAAAACTCTCTCAGCCCTAGTGTGCACAGAAACCAGCGTCACCCTTGGGGAACTTTCAGGAGACATTCTCTCCGTATTAACTGCAAGTTAATACTGCTCAGTATTAACAAGCAACCCACAGGACACTGGTGGAAGCTCACAACAAGCTGGAGAGCTTGAACGATTGCCCTAAGACCGCACAGGCACTGCATGTGGGAAAATGTGGAATACTCCCATCAAGGAATTCACGTTTGCTC
This sequence comes from Phaethon lepturus, assembly GCF_000687285.1. Lineage (NCBI taxonomy): Eukaryota > Metazoa > Chordata > Aves > Phaethontiformes > Phaethontidae > Phaethon > Phaethon lepturus. Next base: position 18,009 of record NW_010565543.1, on the reverse strand, counting down.
CCTGTTTACGTGATGCCTTAGTCTTCTGGATTTATCTTATCTAGGTAACCTGCTGTGTCACACCTAGAGGCCATACCTTAATTACCCCATTGTGCCTGGGCCTTGGAACCCATTCCTTATCTTGGCCAAACTTCTGGTCCCCCTACCAGCCCAAACGTATCTGTGAACAGTAGATGGTTGTTGGGAGGCTGCAGTGCAGATGCAGACTTTCTCAGGAAGATGCCTTATCTAAAGTAGCTGCTCAAAGCCTATTAATCAGAGCCATGACCGCATTCAGATGAGAAGTGCCCCACTTAGGAGCAAATTCTGCTACAGTGCCCCTGTCCCTCCGTGCTAGTGGGCTTTCCCACGCCAGGAGCAGGCAAAGCAGCCAGCAGCACACCAGTCACGCTGTTTCATGCGGCACTACAAGGCACTCAGGTGTTGTGTTAAAAAAAAGATTCTCTGCAGAACAGGAATCCCAGTCACACCGTCAAGCAGCTCTGAGTCCCACGCATCTTTTTTGGCACTTCCCTTCAACCCCGTGTAAGTGTGAAAACACTTATCTCTGCTTTCCAAGTCCTGCGCGTAGCCCTGCCCTTATTTCCCCACTAAGTTGCCACCCCGAGATGCCACACACACCTGCCATCACCCCCCCGATTTCTTCCATGGTGATCCCTGAGCTGCCTTGAGTTGAATACTTCACCTTTATTATTGGAATTTGGAAGCACAGTTTTTATTTCACATGTGTTATTGGAAGGATTGTCCACACTATCTCGAGACTTTTTTTCCCCCCCCCAAAAACAAATCCTCAGTCATTTCTTTATAAACCTGGCTCTGGAATGACGTTTATTAGGGACGACTACTCCTTGATTTGTTCGGTCTTACAGGAGTCTTTAAATGACTCCTCCACTGAGGTTTGATTTTTCGAAGCCAGAAGAGAAGTCATGGCCAGGGTGCTGTTGTTGGAGATAGTGGTCAAGAGTTGGAGAAATTTTCCTGCCTTCCCGTCACTTGAACACGATTCCGGGGGAATGGTTGCCTGCTGGTGTAAACAGCAGCATGGATATGAGCTCATAGCCAGCCCCAAAATCTTTAATAAAGAAATAAGGCTCACTTATTACAGACAGAGGTAAGTAGCCAAGTGATACGGTTATTTATAAACTTTTGTTAAGTCTGTCATTTTTAGCTACGCTTAAAAGCAACCTTTTAAAATGATGTTTCAGGAACACAGTCAACAGCAAAGTGAGCTGGTCTTTGGCTTGATTAGATTTTGCTCCCTTTACCTTGATGAAACGATGCCTTATTAGCATTCCGAAATGAGAGTGTGCTCTAAATGTAAGTGGATTTTAATACAATCTTTTTGAGGAAATGTCAAACCGCGTTGGGTACGTCTCCTCCCTGCCCCCCCTTCCTCTTCGTCGAACAGCAGAGTTCAGCAAGGAACCGTGACAAAATAATGAGCGAGGGACAGGGGGAATTTCGGAGTCAAGGTAAAAGACGAGAAATAAATTCTGCCAGCAGTAACGTCGCTGTGGTTCTGCCACCACCTGCCTCATTCAGTGCCTGTCCTTCGGGTTTGCACCAGTGTAACCGGTAAGGCTTTGGCTTCATGCGTTTGTCATGACTACTCAATTAGTACTTAACGCCACATACCAAAAGCTGGAGGCTTTGCCGGTGTAAAGTGGTGCCAACTGGCAGAGTTATTTATACTGTCTGGAAAAGTCAACCCAAAGCAGTTATCCTCTGTTGTGCACCCTGGTTTATTTGGGATTACTGGAGCTGTGCATTCATGGGCCTCAGGAGGTTAAAGGGCCCCTGAAAAATTGTCATCCAAAGTTACCGAAGTCTGGAGTTAAAAAAAAAAACAAACCAAAAACCAACCAAAACCAGACCTCAAGCAAGGCAAAGCATACCTGCTTAAATTAAATTAAATATTAACATCCCCTGCTTTAGAGTTGCACCGTGAACGTAATATGTGCACTGTTAATGAACCGCAATTTATTTACACCTCAAACAAAGAGTATCCTCACTGCCCTAAAGTAGTTAAATTGCCCTCTTCCTAGTGAAATTTATTGCCATTTAAACATGCCAAAAGGCCATTCTGCCGGTCATTACAATAATCTATCATTTCTGCAACTGCTGGTATCCTGTTCTGTGGTCAAATTCAATCTGAGAAGGGTCAACAGAATTTTTCCACCAAATGCTTCCCTCTTGCCTGTCATCAATTTACTTTTGTCAACAAAAAGGGCATTACTACCGAATGAAATAGAAGATCCCCTTAAGACCTCTGGCAAACAGCGAGAGCTTCTCTGACGTATCGCATCTTTTCTGCTTGCAGATGTGTGCGTGAGCGTGTGTGCTAGGACTGTAACTGTACTGAATGCCTGAGCCGGAGTTTTGTAGCTTGCCAAGCTCCTTTCACTCCAATAAGCATCCATATTTCTAACTACTGTGGATAGCCGCACAATATTTTCAATTTTTCTCTATAAAAATAGTTTTAAGAATATGTTTTCCATTAGGAAATTATGGCCGTATTAGTAACTCAGCTTTTTGCCATGCGGCTCTTCCACTTTTCTTATAAGCACGCAGTCAGAGCGCACACCGAGACTCGCTTCACCTCATGTCGCATCCAGTTGGTAGCGATACAGTTCCAGCTAGACACAGAGACAAGGACACTTAGGAAAGCCAGCAGACGACATCTGAAAGCACACTCCGCCACTTCATGCTACTTTTGCTACTCCTCAAGTCAGAGTTGCTGCCATTTCAGCTGGAAAGGCAAAGTCAGTGACTCGCTGCACACACACACAAAGAGTTAGGGCCACCAGTTCACCAAGAGAAGTCCAACTTCGACCTGCCACTGACTTTTTAAATTTTAAATGGCTAATGTCCCAACTGGGAGCACCACACCAAAAACTGACTGCGCTATAAGTGCTAGGGAACTCTTGATCGCCTTGAGAGCACATCTAGATTTTGGCTAGATATCTAAAAATCCTAGGGAACAGTCTAATGTCATATAATAAAAATAATACTGCTAATAAAACCACGACAGAGCCCTTAAATGGTTTTTTAATAAACCAGTGACAGGAGACACAAACCCAGCTTAAGTCAGTCAGGTCACTACCATTAATCAGCATCCTCCTCGTGTAGCTGAAGGACCCCAGCACTGTGCCCCATTCTTCTAGCGTACTGTTAAACACTTCAGAGGTACTACTCTACCTAATCCTTGTCTCAAAGAGCTAAGAGACTGCCGTTTTATATATATATAAAACAGATGGAGAAATGAAAGGCAAGGAAGAGGGCAAAGGGTGTAGCTTTGAGGTTTCCTTGTAACAGGAACACTGTATTGCCTCGATCTGCAAGCAGTTTGTCCCGGAGCCTGCAGGGAGCTGAGCCTGGGAGAGAAGGCAAGGAAAGGGCTTGTGCGCTGGCTGGAAGAAAGACGTTGGAAAATGTTTTTTCAGTGCAGAAGGCAAGTAATGGCTGGACACGTGACTACCAGAATAAGGAAAAGCACAAGTGGGCAATCGGAGGAAGCAGGAAAGAGCAAAGCCGCAAAGCCCCTGACAGCATGGAGTATCTAAAGCATCGCCTATGACACTGGCGTCAAGCGACGCTGCTCAACAAGCCCTTTCAGGACACACTTTCATTCTAGAGGTACTCGCTCGGCACCAGTGGTACTGCTGCGTTTTCAGCTGGAGCCAACTCATTTTCATTGTGTTTTCAGTTTGTCACTACATAAATATATATATCTTCAGGCATAACAGACATAACAGTTTATTCATACCACCTTACCTCTCCTCTGTTCTTTTTTTCCTGTGGTAACACATAGGTATCAATCTGGAGTGAGTTTTGGTGCTTTCTTCCCATCTTTGACATCTCTAGGGTTATCACCCAGGAGAAATCCTGCTAGTCCCTTTCCAATAGGAAATGGAAAGTGCCATTTCCTTTCCTATAACGTCGCATAGAGCCATATGTTTTGATGAACTGTACAGATTCAAAGAGCCACTTTTTTTCAGTGACTCAAGGAACTACATTCACAGGCAGCAAAGAACATGGCTTCTCTTTCTCTTGGAGCAAAAAATAATCACTGTACTCCACCCTCTGTCTCCCACGTCATTGCCATGGCCAATTGATAGTGGATTTTACTTGGAAAAGCTCTAACTGATGTAGCCCGCGGGCTTTTCCAAAGCCAAGCACTTTCCACGTGCTGTCGCTAGAAGAACATTCAGATGAAACATTCAAGCTAACGTCCAGACCAACAAATAAAGAAAGGTTGGTAAGGGCAAGAGGCAGAGAGAGAAACAATAACAAGACAACATTTTTTCGTGAAGAACTACCTGAGCTTTGTCCGGTTTTCTTCTTCAGACTGTTTTCCTGCATGTGAATATGCAATGATCAGACGCTCCTTCTCAGGAGTGTCAGTTGGATGACACTGATGATACTGCAGATTTGGAAAGCTAACCTGCCTCATCATTTTATTTTTGTACAGGAAGCCAGAGGTCTCAACAGGCACATTCAATTAAAAAAACATCCATGCTTGAAGCCAAAAATTCACTCAAACACTCTTGTCTGAGCTCTGAAGCAAAACCCCCTCTCAAAGAGCCTCCAAAATAATTGTATAAAAATTATACAAATGCTAACAATTTATTCCAAGAAAATGAAATCTGCTGAGGTGAGACTGAGAGGTGTTAAAACTTAATGAATATAAAAATATATAGCCTGGCTTAAATAGAGTTGTATTTTCTTGAGCTGGCTACAGTCCTCAGCATTCCCTCTTCTGATTTTTAATCACTTGGAAACATCCATATTATTTTTCCTGTGCTGGAAAGACGATGAAAGTTGTTCCCTTGTTTGAGTATGATGTAGGTGAGGAGAACAGCCTGTGACAGCTTATAGCAATTACTTGTCTTGACTTTTAAGGAGAAGAGTTAGCCAGCAAAGCAACACAGAGGAGAATAAAGAGATGTGAGGTGCCCCGCTCTTCAAATGACCTACAAATATCCTTTGTCTCCATGCTTAGGGGAACAGCTTGCATGTGGGCAGAGAAAAGGGGGAATGAGCAGAGCTTCATCTCCACTAGCCCCGCTGCATCAGCCAGGAAATCTGTACTAGTAAGTAGCAGCAGGAGGCATAAATGAGTCTGTTCTTGGTACAGGCCAAATTTGTATTCTTTTCCACTGTAAGAAGAGAGAAAGGCACTGAGATTCTCTAAACATCTCTGTGTGGCTATTGCCCTTCAAAGCATCAGGCAAAGCCATCATTTGGACCTTTAGAAGCAACTGCTGCAACAGCTAGCATTTTACTGAGCAATATACAGATTCTCCACTTCGGATGGAGTAATCCTGCTTGTCCATACAAACTGGGGGATGAGAGGCTGGAGAGCAGCCCTGTGGAAAGACATCTGCGGGTTTGCATTGATGGCAAGTTGAATAGGAGTCAACAGTGTGCCTTGGTTACCAAAAGGGCCAACAGTGCTTGATGGCAAATTGAATAGGAGTCAACAGTGTGCCCTGGCTACCAAAAGGGCCAACAGTACCCTGGGGTGCATCAAGCACAGCATAGCTAGCCGGTCGAGGGAGGCAATTGTTCCACTCTACTCTGCACTGGTGCAAGCCCACCTTGAGTACTGTGTGCAGTTCTGGGCACCTCAGTATAAGAAGGACATCAAACTGTTAGAGCGTCCCCAGAGGAAGATGACCAAGATAGTGAAAGATCTCAAGGGCAAGACTTATGAGGAGCTGAGGTCACTTGGCTTGTTCAGTTTGGAAAAGAGAAGGCTGAGGGGTGACCTCATTGCAGTCTACAGTTTCCTCAAGGGGGGCAACAGAGGAGCAGGTGTTGATCTCCTCTCTCTGGCAACCAGCAATAGGACATGAGGAAATGGAACGAAGCTGCGTCAGGAGAAGTTCGGATTGGACATTAGGAAAAGGTTCTTCACTGAGAGGGTGGTTGGGCACTGGAACAGGGACCCCAGGGAAGTGGTCATGGCACCAAGCCTGTCAGAGTTCAAGGAGCATCTGGACTATATTCTTAATCATATGGTTTAGTTTTAGCTAGTCATGCGAGGAGCAAGGAGTTAGACTTAATGATCCTCGTGGGTCCCTTCCAACTTGAGATAGTCTATGATTATATGCAGACCGGCCAGGTTGTCTGCTACATCAGGGCCAGGACACATGAAGTTTCCATGCCAACATCAATGAGAGGTTGTCCAGGGCCTGTGTGACATACAGACTACACTCTGAGGCTGTATACCTTGTAGTATAGCCCAACACAAGTACAGCTCCACAGTCAGGCATTCTGGCACAACCCATCTTCACCTCCCTGCGAGTCTTGTCCCCCAGAGTATGGGCTAGGGCTTAAGTCTGCTTCTAGCAACGCAACTGGGGCAGATGCTCCTGGTGAAAGGGCATTGAAAGTAACAGCTTCAACTGGTGGAATCAGATCTGACATAGCCCATCTGGCACAGCTGGAGTGGCTTTGCAGGGTTTTTCTGTACAGTTTTGCTACTCAGAACCAGAAATGTAACTTTGTTCTGGCTGGAGCTTTTTCTCGGCTTGATCTCTGCTGCAGTAGTTTGTATTGCATCTGCATGACAAATTTTGAAAGCTGAATTATTGTGAAAGGCAGAAAAGTAAAGATATTATGAGAACTGAAGGTGAGCATCAAGAATTTTGTCTCTGTCAAATAGGAAGACCGCTTCCATGCTCATCCTTGCATCAAACGTGAGGCATGAGATGAATCTGGAAACAGATTTTTGTGCCAGGACAAATTCTCAAGTAAGAGCACTTCGTCCAAGAAGCAATTTGCTTCACCAGTAATTTTGCAGTATTTCCTTTGTCACTGTTGAAGGTGTTTGTGTCTGAATATGAGTTTTGTTTTTCATGCAGGTCAGATTTGGTTGTGTGGCTTATAACTCAAGCAAGATTCTTAACTGTAGACACGTGGCATCATTCTTAAATTATAAAATGAACAGGAACTTGGAAGTCGATACTGAAACAGAGACTACTGAGTCAGAAAGACAGACTGTGTGGAAGGGAAAAAGCTTACAGAAACACAAATATACGTGATAACTGGCAGCACAGTTAAAACCATACAGCTCATGACCTTATCCAAAACTCATTGAAATCAGCTGAGAACAATCCTTGCACACTCACGGGTTCTAGGTCATGATTGTGTCAATGAGTCCTATTTTACAAATTCAGCGGCTAAACAGATCTTGCATTAGGTTTCATCTTTTTTTACCCCCAAGGAAGGTGGAGTGCTGAACAGCGTCTGCCAAACACAGCTCTTGGGCATTGACGTTGCAGGGCAGTTTCCCAGCTGGAAGAACGATTCAGCAGTAGTACTGGGATTCCTTGCATATCAAGAGCAGCCAAGAGAAAGAAGTGGGACATTGTCACAGTCACACAGATCGTGACAGTCTTTCAGTTTTAATCCACTGAGTACGTTCAGCGTTGGCAGATGATACAGTCCATTGACAATGGTTATTTTACACAAATCTGCTTGTTTCTCATAAAAAGCAAAGTGTCATGAATTGGTCATAACAAAATTTGAAGAGGCAATAATTGCAGTTTTATCCAATAGAGAAAATAATGACCTATGTCTGTCTGCTTAATATCAAGATGCCTGACTTGAAAAAACTAAGTCAGATAAACCTATCATCTTTTGCAAGACAATATTTGAAATTGTTTGTCTATGTTTAATAGTCTAAAAGCATCAAACTAACCTGCTCCGGCACATCAACTGGGCAGGGTTAAACGCATTAAAAATATCCTGGATCCAAGGGACTGACAAATACCACCACTCTTTATGAAAATCCCATGCCTCATGTTTTTTGTCACTGCTGTCTAGGCCATGACAAACATCGGGCTTCAGGCAAAAAGGCACAAAACATTTCATGTCATCAAAACATGAATCTGAGCTTTACTTGACACTTTTCCAGGGAAGGACCAGGGCTGACAGCTTATGGGCATACAGAATTATTGCTTGCCTAATGCTGAATAACATAAGCCCTCGCAAATCAAGTCTCACTTTCCAGGTACCCTAATAATTCACCGTGTAGCTACATTTCTTCCAATGACTGTACACTAAGCCAGAGAAGCCAGCAGTAGCTCTTGGAAGTGCTTGGCATAAAAAGACATCTGATACTGATCATATTAAATGTTTATTTTGTTTCTTATGTGGATACCCAGCTGTTGTTAAAATCTTGATTCATAGCAGGCCTTGCAAGCAGAGTGGTCCAAAGGGGCACTTGGACAGTCAATCTCCAGCTAACTCTGCCTATTATTTTCCTACCACCGAGCCAAGAGCTGAGAACTTCAGTACGATGCAGCACAGCGTTGTAGCTTGTTACGACTCAAAAGACACTATCTTATGCCTAAAAAAGTGCAGGTCTCTGAGGCCTTATGAAATTTAAAAAGGACGCTCCGGGCACATGTAGGGAGCACAGGATCAGCAAGAGTTGGTCTCTGGGCAGCAGGTGTTTGCTGGGCTCAGTTTTTTTGTTGATGCTTCTCACGGTGCACTGTGAAAGTATGCACACCACGTAAACCCAATGGATTGCTATCAGCTCATTAAAAAAGCCATCCTACTCTTCTGTGTCTTCCTCAGTTGTGAAGTTAAGTAGGGAAACATTTGTACTACTTGTGATTCCTCAAGCTCCTCTCTACTTCCAGTACGTACCTGTTGGGAACTGCCTTGCAACAGCTTCACTTACAGATGGGGTCTCCATCCCTTCACAGGCTTTGTTTAAGGCTGCATTACCACAGTGCCAACAGAGAACAGAGACAGTGCCCCATATACATAGGGAGAGGGAAACAATGCAGGTCTTTTTCCCCCAAAATGGATGGGTGAATGGAAAGATAGTTTGCGGGTCAGACATAGTGACAGGTTGTGTTTCATCATATCTATACACTACCTACACAGAAATTATCCAAGACAGACCACTGTACAAGATATAAAACTCCGACTGTAGAAGCTTTTTTCCCTCCTCTCCCTCAAACTGGCATTTATTTTCTGTTATTTAGCAAGCCCTCACTGACATTTATACTTGGATTCCTCTAATGCAACTATCATCATTTGAAGTTACGCTTCTGTTTGGGACTGAATTCCCATCCAAGAACAGATAGCCAACAAAGGTGGGATGAACTGGTCTTCTGGAGACACTTCTCTCCCTCTACTCTGGCTGGAGGCAGCCTGAACAGCAAGGTAAGAGACGTAGAACAGAAAGGCTTTGAAGATGTTAAAGAGCAGCAAGAGAAAAAAACCCAAAACAACCCCTTCCTTTATTTTTCAAGTAAGCTGGTGACAGGATAGCTGATCAGATGGACTGCCTGCTCTGATCAAGTCTGACAATTTCTACAGTTTTATCTTCCTGCAGAACAGAAACCCAGGATGAACTGACACTGGCAGTCAAGACAGCTCCCTGAAACAGCCAAGGGAAACAAATCTCTAGTTATTGATGCACCAATAAATTATTTTTAAAAAAGTCAGAATATATTAATATTTTTCAAGAGGTAATTAAGTCAATAATTTAAAATATTCTGTTATTTACTTTGGCTTACAAGCAGAGTTTCCCATGCCAGGTGCAACTGCTTCTTGTCTGGCAGTGAGTTACAACACACGGAACCCCCTCTCTCTCTATTCGCAAGGCCTGGTTTTTCACATGCTTGATGAGGCTGTTCACTGAACTCCTCCTTTCTCTTTCTGCCTGCCACTATACTTGCTGTTGATGTCTCTGAAAGGTCATTCCTCTTCCTCCTCGCTGGGCTAAGCACAGCTTGAACCAGTTTCAGGAGCTCTACTATGGGTGATTGCAATGACCATTCTCACCAGTGCTTGTCCTGCCTTCTTCAGGGAACTGCAGCTTCTTGTAGCTGAGCAAGTTCCTGCAGTCCACTCTCCCAATTTCCCTGTACATAGCTCTCAATTAAAAAAAAAATGAATGTATCAAGTGATATCTATTGAGTTTAGGAGGTCAAGACCCTACTGACAGGACTTGATGGAAAGTGACAACTAGCAAAACCTGGAAAATGTTTCCAACTAAATTCTGCTGTTCTGAACACAGGAGCCTAGAAAGTTAATTTTTTCCCCCCAAGGTAATGTTGGATCAACTCTAAGAAAAGAAATTTGAAAGAGTTATGTTATATTTTACAGTCCATCAAATGCCCAGAAACACCAAACATTTGCGTGCATGAACAAAAACTGTTTTTCGATATGTGCTTCTAGGTACCGCTACTAGACAAGCCTTATACTTGGAAACTAACAGAAATGAAACCTCCATGTTGTTAACAAGGTACAGATCTCCTTATGGACAACAGGATTTTGAAGAAAAATAATTTCAGGGTGAAAAAATAAGAGACACCTAGATTCACATTTCAGTCTGTCCTAAGGGGCGGACTTAGCTGAACTGCCGCGGGAAGTGAGCAAGGAACAAATAAATCACATGCACAGATTAAAACTAGTTGACTAAAGTGTGTGTCAGACTCCCTGACAAAGCACCACCCTGCACAACAAAAATGATTGAACACCCATGAAACAGCTCCTAAGTGTCTAGTTTCACCTCCAAGTTTTAAGCAGTCATTATGGGTTTGGCATAACACAATAGCCCATAAGCTGCAGCAGCTCAGAAGCCACTTCTCCAGCAGGTCAGACCCCTGCCATGTGGTGGCAACACCTCCCTTCCCCTTTTGGTAGCAACATTTGAATCCCTTGAGTTTAAATTCAAGCTCACAGGCCCATGGGATCTCCAAATCCCACGCTCTCCTTGCCTCCCTTCTGCTCTGCGACCAGAAGATGGTGCATCATGCCCCTGGGGAATGGGTTTTACCCAAGAGCATATCATGAAGCAATCTTAAGTCAAAGCTTGGGCATCCCAGCACCCAATAAGCCCTCAGCACCTCCTCCCCTCTTGCCCCAAGGGACCAACAGGCAAATGGCCAGCACTTCTTCCCCAAGCGCAGCTCAGAGAACTCTGAGAAGGTCCAGGGAGGAGAACGGGAAACCTTTTTTCTTCTGTTCCTCTGTGCAGCCAAAAAGATACTCAACTTCATGCAGAGACCCTCTTGTCAACAAAAGCACAAGGAAGTCACAGCTTAGTTGCTGAGCCAGACCCAGCTGGTGCAACCAACCAGGACTGGCAAGGAGCCCTCCTCTGCTCTCATTCCTGGTTTTTGGCCCCACATCCCTTGATCACTGAAGCATCCGGTACCTTGGCTGACATGGCTGAGCACAGGCTAGACTTCCTGGCACTCACGTGCGCCGGAACAGGGACATGGCAGCGACACTCAAAACACCTGCGGACATACAGGTTCAGATGCGGGAGCCACGGCAGCAAGGAGAGCAGCGAGAGCTGCTGTGCCCTGTTCTCCCCGCACCGCTGTGTGCACAGGTACCCGCTGACAGGAGCGGCACCTTCCAGTATGGGTACGCAGAGACGGCTCCTCTCCTGCTGCTGGGTTGAACATCGGTGTCATCTTGTTTCTCTGGTGCTGTTCACCCCCAGGAACCCAGCAATTTACTATATATCCTTAGCAACGCTTGACTCTCATAGTTGTATTTGATTTAGGAAAACACTGTTTACTGTGAAGCAGACACCGTGTTCAAAACCAAAGATATTTCCTTTGAAGTCTAGCTTACAGAATATAATCACTTTTCAACACAAAAACAAATCCTAGAAATAACATGTGCAAACATAGTTCAAACTGAAAGCTGTCCGCAAGGTCCCTCACCGAGATCCACAAACTCTCTTCTCACAAGACCGGCTGTCTGACTACACAGGACAACACTTGCCAAAGGGCAGAGAAACACTTACGGGATCCCCACCAGCTTCCACAGCCCAGGATTTTCCTGCACACCGTACCCAGGCCAGCCACCTCAGCAGAGACCCTTCCCAGGCACAGCAATGCCACCGTCTGTGCCACCGTGTTATCAGAACAGCGCTGCTGCTGTTAACGAAATCTTAACGAAATCTTTGTTGTCTAAAATGTTTCCACTCCTTGAGGGAGTTGACCTTTGTGTGTGTCCTATCTTCTCGTACAAGAACACCTTCTTGTGTTGTACTCTTCCTTTGGCAGCTGTTGGGCAAATGTTTCTATACTGACTGACAAGACTGTAACGATGCCCATAGTTTGTGGTTTATGCACACATTACAAATTACATATTAAACCTTAAGTTCTGTAATTAATATCTGCAGCTCATTAACCGTATTTTAATCAAGTGTAACATATAATGAAATTCCCTGTCAGTGTGGTTTTTGAACTTTTCATGCAGCTGTCACAACAAGGTTTTGTTTTGTAGGTTAGTTTAGATATGTTATTCAACAAAAGCAATAATTACAAGAGTAGACAAGATATACAATTAATCCACTTAAAAATGATGATTGCTTCATATACCATTCTGCATATATGTAGCCAAACACTTCATTGACTATACATGTTAATAAAGGGCATCCATTTTCTTTTTTTTTTTTTCCTAATAGTGTTAATTTGGCTTTGCAGACGTGTCTCAACCCGGCAACACTGTTTCCTACACGCCATTAATTTCGTCTTTGAGATACTTCTTCTCAAACTGGTGCAGTGGTACTTATCGGAGTCTTACCGCAAAGCCCAGAAGCAGCCCGTGCAACGAGAAGGCTGTAGTCAGCAGCCCCATCCTTATTTAAAGGATAACAGCAGTTTTACGGCGCCCGAGTCAGAGTTTCTGTGGAATTATAAAGTGACTCCTGGCATTTAATATCCTTGCCAATTACCCACGTGGTTGATTCTACCACATTCAGACACTTTTGTAAACCAGAAGTGAGGATACTCGCCTAAATTAAAGCTGGAATTTGATCGCATCAAATACGATTGCCCTGTCTCCGATTGCGTTTGATGCGGCCGTCTCCAAGGTCTGAACCCGCCCGTCTTGAACACAAGCGGCAGTTAGAGCAAGCACATCCGAGATGACAACTCCATTGTGTTTTAACAACGTCACCTTCCCCGCAGCGCGCTGCGTTCGGGGCACGGCTGCAAACGCGTGACAGGCGGGGCGGGGGGGAAATGGCACAGTCAGCGTATCACCCCCCTCGCCGCATGGGTTTTGGATGGATGCCACTCGAGAGGAGTAGCGTGGGAAGATGAAGTGGCAAGAGGATGGGGTGACGGTGGCTGCAAATACTGACATATGCCTGCACCCCTCATTTTGAACACTGGCTGCGATTCTCAGAAGTGGGTGTAAAACTGCACTTGGATTGCGTAATAAATGGCATCCAAAACGCCATCGTCATCTCAGCATTTTGCTATGCAGATAGGGTTGTGCCTTCTGAGCAAAGCAGCATGCTGCCCTCAACAGAAAGCCCTGTTTATCACTTGGAGATGCAATAAAAATAACAAATGTCCCGAGTAAACCTAATTCACTGTGCTACTTAGTATTTGAAATACATAAATATGTCAAGCAAAAGACCTCTAATAGACCCTTTTATCCTGGTAATAGTGTACATATAATTTTCCTCTCATTAGTACAAAAACTGCCTAGGGAACTATCGGCCCATCCTTCATCCATTTAATCTGCATTAGTTTACTTTTACCTTGTGTTTAATCTGCTTTCCCTCAAGGTATTTTGAATAAATCAATAGGAATACATGATTGTTTAATGATTTTTAGAAGAGCTCCCTTCGACCACAGCTGCATGATTTAGAATGACTAATTCCACTTTTTACAATTGATCCCGCCGCACACGGCCCATCCATTCCTGCCACGTCTGGCCAAAGGGACCAGGGGCTCCACAGTGAGGGGGTTCTTAAAGGGGCCGAGGAGGGTCCCCTGTGGCTTAGGGGGGGAAAAAAAACAAGTGAGGCAACAAACCAGTCAAACTAAATGCTCTTAATTCTTGGCAGCGGGCTCCAGCTCTATCATGCCTCTCGTATACCTGGGCTTTCGGTGCACCCCTGTGCCTTGCCCTCTGAAGTGCCTTAGGGCAACAGCAAAGAGAGGGCCCAGTTTGGGGGCAGCAGGAGGGACTCCTGACACTGGGATTTTGGCCTTGAGTATGAACGCAGGTGCTTGCTGAAGCTCGCTGTACACCCAGAGCTTGCTTGCTTAATGACAAAGGCAAAGCCCTCCTGATTTGATGTACAAAGGTCCAGTCACTTCTAGCTTCCACCTCTTCTTAATCTCAAAGTCATTTTGACAGCGTGAATACCCCAGTGAAGAAGAAATATCACTGAAAAGGAGCGTTATACCTCTTTATCCCATTCACCATGAAGGAGGCGTGATGTAGGGTATATAAAACCAGGGCTGGGATCAAGAGAGTTCATAACTATACGCATTTCTGTCGCTGAGCTGTTGCCAGACCCGGGCCAGACCCCAGCTCTGCTTCTCATCTCACCTGTTGTCTGATCGTATTTTAAAAGGGCGTACATTTCCTCAAAACACTCCAAACCTATATATGACCACGTTTTAACAGGGCTCTGAGCACAGCAGAGCCCTGGTGTCTCTCAGAGCCTCTGGACACTCGACACAAACAGCAGCAGGTACAGCATAACTTTATGTTATTGCGGTCATGGAGAGAATAAACCAGTTGGCAAGTGCCCAGCCTGGCGCCCTGTGCCCTAACCACACCGTCCTCCCAAGAGTGGGCCTGATGTCCCTTTACGAAGCTTTTCAGTCTGCGGTCCAGCCCTGCCACCCTCAGCCGGTACCGGGACCAAACCCACTTCCCTATCTTCGGGGATACTCAGCATGGAGTCCTTTCTGTACGTACAGAAACTATGGGTAAGAAGCTACCTGAAGTATAAAGGCATCGACACCGTGGCTGAAGAGACAGCCAGCGCCTCTTACATACCCACGTCACCTACAAGAGGATGCAAGCTCCTGGCTGGCTATGGAAACCAAGATTGAGGTCTAAACCCCAAATTTTGTGTGATCCTCCCAGAGGTGGTGGCTGTCTTCTGCCAGCCTGCTTTCTGCTGGGTCTTGCTCCACTGCCAGAAGTGTCTCAGTTTTGGGGAGCTAGTTTGAGCTGCTGGCATAGGGCACAGAGGTCTGGGAACGGCAAGAGAATTATCAGCAGCGTCACTAACAAGCCCAACCTTTTAGACACCGAATTCACAGGACATAGAAACGCACAAAACCTCTCCTCCCTTTGAACCTCTCTCTTTTAAAACATTGGTGGGTTCTGGATTAGGCCATACATAAAATTCAACAGCCATGTTAAGACTAAATTCACCTTATTTCAATGGTGAAGCTGCAGGATATACGAGCACATTGGCAAACAGACCGGCATTGTATCAACACTCAAAGCTGACACTGCCACAGCACTAAAGGAAAAAATATTGGTAGTTACCTCCAATAAGTTAGAAATCTGCTTTGATCGGGACACTGAAAGTGATTGAGACAGGCTGTGTAAGAGTCCTTACAATGTGCCAAGGTACAGCAGACATTCCAGTTTATGGTGAATAATCTATTGCTCTAGGGTTTATAAGTTGACTGCAGTCCAACAAAGACTGTCAAGAAGGCTGGCAGCTGAGAAATCGGCTAGCATTTATTATTTATTCTATTATCAGCTTACTTAATCAGTTCCCAAAGCTCTTCACAGGATGGTAAGGACTTTTTGGGAGATAGAGTGCTCATGTAAAGATCGGAATGGCGTAATGCTGTGGAAACTGGAAATCCCCGGGGTCTCAGAAGAGGTACGTACACTCTGCACTGGAAAACTGTTCCACACATCAGAGCAGCATCCTCGGGCTACAGGAGGAGGCGGAGAGCGGAAACCACAGTCAGTTGCTGTCACTGCTCACCCTCCTCAGCTTTTCCCCAAGAGGAAAAGGCAGCTTGAAGTTTTAGGAAGAGAAAGTAGATGTTTGTGCCCACAGGACACAAGTTTCATAAGATGCTGAAAGGGTCCTTGATAGTGGGTGTGTGTGCGTGCGTTTGGTAGCTGCTGCCAAATGGTTAGAGCAGTGTATTGAGAAAGCTGGCAACTGGCAAACGTCTCCAAGCAGTCCACTCTCGAGTGCCCCAGGACTGTCCCCGGCGTCACACAGCGCATTTAGTGTCTGCCTAGAGGAAAACCCTGTGGGACTGGAGCAGGTGTTACTCAAGCCACCTACAGACTCCTTGGGCTGGAAGGCACAGCTGTCCCCTCCAGCGGGCAGTGATGCCCCACCACCAGCCAGCTCAGAACTCCACTGGAGATACAACACAACAGGAGCGACAAGAAAACTCAGCATTTCTGCCCCAGGTTGATACTTGACCCACAGGTCAAAGCCTCTGCCATAAGCAGCAACATACCCAGTTCTTCTACCTACCACCCAAAACTTCAGGCTGAGGTTCCTCGTTTACCCCAATAAACACCGGCGATGCTCTAACCAAAAGCTAACTTGAACAGCTCCCGACCCGGAGCCAGGATTAGCAGACTGGAAACTGCACTGGCAGGATAATCCTCCCCATCCCCTCGGGCTTAACCGCTGACCACAGAGCGCCCGGCACTGGTAACACCCCCCACCCCAGGGGACCGTGAGGGTCTTTGCAGGCGAAAAGTAGAGGGAAAAAAACCCATCTGGCATTGAAGGATTTTCATTTTTACACAGAGAAATGAGGTCTGGAGACTGTCGCCCAGTGTCACGCAGGAACGCGAGAGATGTGGAAACTTCATACAGATATTCCGAGTTGCAGTTCTGTGCACTAAACGTACTCCCACTCTTCCTCACGCACGTACTAACTCTACCTTAAAAAGGACAATTACTGAACAGGATACAAGTGTCTTACCACCTCCAGACACACACTTACATTCGCAGACCTATGCATTTTCTCCTGTTAAATATATAAAAGGAAAGCGTATATGGAGGAAATTATTTTTCTTAGTTGTAGAGTAAAATAACATCTTATATATTTTGTTTACCAGCACATCTTACTTTTTGGCTGTTTCAGAATATTACGTCAACCACCTCAGAGTGTCTTTTTCTTTTTTTAGTTTTCATGTAAGTAAAACATTTATATTTTACTGGTTGACCAAATGATAAAAGTCTGTTTATATCAGTAGAGCCAGAGCTGTCAACCTGCCGCTGGAAGGGAAGAAGGGAACGTCTTTGAGAACGCAATACTTGCAAGATTAAATAGAAGGAATGATTTTCTGTTTCTTCCCCTCCCTTCTTTTATCCTCTGTTCGTCCTCTAATGCCTTGCTGAATTTTTCCCAACCTCATTTGGTTAATATTACTTCTGATCTTTTTATTCACCCTTGAACTAAACATAAACATCTTTCTCCTGTAGCACACCCTTGTAATACAACCCTGGCATCACCAGGCTATCGGCTCCTACCAGTTTTAAAGGGCCTCAATTCTCCGTCAAGTGAAAATGTCAGCAATTTAGACTCTAAAAGTTCATCTGATTAAATTTGCGATAAAACAGGCACCATGTAAACGATTCCCCTGCTTCCTTGGTATTTTCCACTACTAGTGTTTCTTCTAGTATTTTCCTCTACTACACCATCAGACCATTTCTACGTTTTTTATTTCTGTGTTGAGGTATTAGTGTTTTAGAAGTTGCCTAATTATCACGACATTTTTTTAATGAGCATAAAATACATCCAGCATCTGACTCTGAGGTCCAGCTCCCTTACTAACTGCAGAAGCATCTAACTACAGCAAGGTGCACCTATCTTCTGGGAAACAGGCTTTTCTAAATAGCTGGACACGTGCGCCAGGATCGCGTGGCTACCATCAGCTGTGAACTCTGAGCACAGAAACCAGCCTCACAGCCCTAGAGCTGGGACCTGCCTGCTGGCCCTCGAAAAATCCTGCCCTGACCGAGGTGCCCAGGAGGAAGCTGGTGAGTTCCTTCCCCAATCTAGGCATTTAGTCCAACCTACCAAGTTAATCTGACAAGCTTTTTGTGAAATATGTTTATATCCCTGAGTTAATAATACGTCAGAGGGTCTTTCAGTTTGTCTCCAGGAGAAATATGTTTATATCCCTGAGTTAATAATACTTAATTAAGGTTTTTCAGTTTGTCTCCAGGGTTGCAAATATGCTTTTTCTTACACTGTCAGC
>NW_010565542.1:0-43465 GCF_000687285.1 Phaethon lepturus | reverse complement strand
CTGAGAGCAGGCAGCTCCAGCCCGCAGGCAGGCGCGTATGGCACCATTACCAGTGCACGGCCGTGCGCTGCTCCCGCCCAGAGGGAACTGCTGCCCCCATTCCCATCCCAGCAGCAGCAGGAAAGGAAAACATTTCCATCTATAGCTCTCTGCTGATTTTCCTTTCTGCCGTCTTTTTTATTCCAAGAACCTTTTACATAAGCTCCCTTCGTTGAAGCTTCCGCCCTCTTCAACCTTCCTGTCCCCTTTTCCACTTCCTCCCCCTCCAACCCAGGCACACTCTGCCACCACTCTGCCACCACCAGCAACACTGAAATTTGCCTTAAAAGACTATATTAAGTTATAAATATCCTGCTGCACTATTCAGAACTCCCACTTTACACATGCTCGGCCTTTATATTAACCAGCAACACCATGTAACTTCTGAAACTGACCGTTGGCACGTTAACGCTGACAATTCAGCCATAATATAACAGTGGAGATTTATTCCTTAAAGGCCAAACTGTGGCTTTGCCGTGATACCCATGCAAAGGGTTGGCTAATGTTACATACCCCAGCAGCAGACTGCAAGGCAAGCTGAGTCACCCAGCGCCCTGCTCCAGCAGCCATTGACATTATAATTTTTTATGGGGTGTATGAGTCCTGTTGTTCCCTTTGTGTGGCTCTGGAAGTTGCATCGCAATTTGGCCCCAAGGAAGTTTACATATTCTGAGAAACAAATCCTTGGAGTGGCCTGTCCTTTTGTTACAAATTCACTGAAACAAAGAGTTTGATGTGTCAGTACACAACTAATCACACAAAGCTTGGTACTCTCTGGCGCATGTGTATTTTGGAAGCAGTGAGATAGAAAAAGTGCACCTTGTCATCCTTCTGCTCTTGTATTTACTCGTATAACCTTTTACTTTTCTAATTAAAAAAAAAATGTTGGCCTGTTGACTTTATCCAGGTATGCCTCACTGGCATGCTCCCCTCAATCCATTCTCTGGCTGCATTATCAGATGCTCCAAGTAGAAGATTAAAAAAAAACCCCAAAATTAAAATGGTCTTTTCCCAACTGTACATTCTCCGCTGCTCCATCACAGAAACAACTGATAGCCAAATTGAGTGAATGAGACAGATTTCACCTACTATTTTGAGGCAAATCCTGTTTCTTAAGCAGTGGTATCTTCCCTTCTACAGTCAACCAGTTCTTGTTGTGCCATCAAAGTAATTTTAAATAATTTTGATTTGTTAAGGTGAGAACATAATGGACATAAAAACTCCATGGCACTTATGTTTGGGTTCCTCACCCATTCCAGGTTTATTTGTTTGCAATTAATGGATTTAAAATTATGAACTTCTATTAAACACTTGCAAAGAATCTCTTGCTTCATTTTTCTTGTCTTATGAAAGTAAGCACAAGATGCCATCATGCTTGGGTTCAGTGCATGGACTGCTCAGTTCAGGACTAGAAACAATTGAACATCTCTTACAGGGCAATATAGTGCTAAGATTTGTAGGCAAAATAGGAAAATTGTTTGTGCCTCAATAAGCAGGAGATTCAGCAGTGCTTCTACAAGGAGAAACTTTGTACAAGAACATTCCAGCTTGCAGAGAACATGCACAACTGTTGGAGGAACTGAGGCAGAGGTTGCATCCGGGTGTCACAGTGGCGGAAAGGAGATCTACCTATAGCTTGTACTATTTCAAATGGACAGTCATAGTTTAAGAACCTTTGCAAAGCCCCTGAGGTACATGTTGAAAATATCAAATACTGGTTTCTGGAGTGGTATATGGTGACTGATAGCAGCCAGAAAGGGGATCTCTACAGCTTCTTGAGTCATCTGGAAACTGAGCATGGCTGGACACAGAGACACCTGTATTAGTTCATCAAATGTTCTCAGGACTGTGCTAACAATTTAATAGTATAGGTAAGCCGTCACCAGCGCTCAGCTGGCCATGCAGATGTAGCTGAGACATGTAGCCTGTTCTGGGGTAGCAGTCTCTGCCCAAGCTGTCTTCCTGGGAAGCCCATGAAAAAGATCTGAATGCAGCATTTTGGGACACAAAGCCTGTGCCAGTCAAACAAAGGGTGTGCTTTGGATTATCCCAAGTAATCTAAATTACCTAATTTAAAACCCAGATTTATAAATCTCACATCACTATCAAGTCTTTCGATTAATGAAAGTACCCTTGAATTTCATAGGAAATGGAGAGGGACCTGAATTAAAACCTGTACATTTTTTTTTGCACATGATTAAATTGAAACATCTATGCAGTCTCTGTCATCAGAGATATCTGACCACTTTCCTGTCACTACAGCATTGAAAGCCAGCCCTATTCCACAGACTGGAAGCTAATGTCTTGGGTAGATTAATTTACCTCCTTTAAGAATTATTTTAAGGAATTAGCAATGCCTGAAGCCTTCATCTTAATAAACTAAGATAATTTCTGCTTTCTGCTCCAGTGAGACTACAGCCCATATCGCACCATATCATTACAGTAAGCCATCACAGCATCACCAAAAAAAAAAAACCCAAAGCCAAATCTTCAGCATATGGAGAATCGTTCTCAGTTTGACAGGACTGAAACAGTTTCACTGTTGCAGGTAGCTGACCTCTGGAGACAAAGACCATCCTCGGGCTGCTTTGGCTGCTGCACGCAGAAGGGCAGCATCAACATCTCAGAGCCTCTGCGGGCTGATGGACCTCCTCGCTTGCCAGCTGTCTCCTTGGAAATCTCATGGCAGCAGGTGAAGCTCACATGCTGCTTGTAGACTAGACATCGCCTGAGAATCTGAACCATTTCCAAAACAGTTTACCTAGACCTTGGGCTTCCACCAACAGCGGCCGATCCGACGCAGACACTTACCTTGGCACAGCCTCTGTGCATTTTTTTAAAGTCTTTTTTGGTGAAAGATTGGGGTTTGTAGTACAAAGGCTTTTGAGGAGCTGCCTCAGCAGAACCATACAGTAGTAAATACAAGTGTGACATTTGGTACCTGCTGTTGAAATGGAGGCACAAACATATGATAAAGGGGCTGGCTGATAGATGGGGACATGTTGGGTGCACTATAGTGATAAATTGTTTCGCTGTTACGCCTAGGAGACAGAAGTGATGCACATATGGCATACTGGCATACTGTCTCTTCTGTATTTCCAACGTAGAGGCAAGCTGTGAATCTAACAATTCTTCCTAGTTGATTACACCAGTGCTGGTCAATATTAAAATGACAAAAAGAAATAATGTCTTTGCTCTACATTATTAGTGATTTTTAGGCAGGCTCTAATTTCGTATTATGACAGTGTCTCTCTGTACCAGTTAAAAAATTTCTAGTCGTTATAGATAACTCAGAATTACTTTCCGGGCATTCTACATACTGAAAATACATATCTGATTAGAAACTGGTACTGCAGAGAGTCTGAATGCAAATGCAATGACCATTTCATAAGAAGAATCTGTAAATTTGAGGTTTACCTACGTTGAAAGATTAAGAGGTTCCTGCCATCCTACATCAAGCAGGTATCAGCATCCAAGGTTATGAGGTGGGTAGGACTGCATCTGACTGCCTCTAACTTCACACCCTCAATCACAGTGTAGCATGGGATTAGTCTTTAATGTGAGACTCAGAATATACTGTATCATCATCACCTTCTCCTTGTGCCATTACAGAATATTAATAATATTCCTTTTTATATGATAATTCAACACAGAGCATGGATGATTTTCTGCAGAAGTGATTATATGTTCAAAAGCTGCCTTCCAGTTACTTGATTAGACTACAACCAGTATTGCTACCTATGCTTAATCAATATCCCAGATACTGTCTGATTGTGGAACAAATACCCGTGATGCTCCAAGTAAAAAACAATGTCGCTGCCTCCCCGCTCGGTGATGACTCATCAACCAAGATGTATTATTACTCCTGTACCATAACTCACCTTTGTGCCTCACACTACTAATCAAAAAGCTCTGGTTCTTCATATACTTTCTGAATGAAATAATAATAATAATAAATGCTTTTTTTTCCCTCTCCCCTCTCCCACATTCCAGTGCTGTATCAACGAGGCAGAAATATTTAGCATATTTCCGGCGCTGGGCTGTAATTTTAATTTTTGTGCAGCACGCACAGCACTAGGCAGGTGTTTTGAAATGTAAATAAAAAGCAGTGTCGTGTGGGACACAGTACACAAGCTGCTGCAGAAGACTCCGGCACGATGAGAAGCGCAACATCTATCTGTTTAATAGGGCGGCAGGCCTGTGTAATGAGCAGAAACCGCTCGTTTAAAATCTTTACTACAGCTCTCTAACTAAAATATAAAACACATTCCGAGAAGGCAGGAGGTGGAATAGCAGAGCTCCAGCATAACGTGGAGGGTAGTGCGCAACAGCTCGGTAAAACCCCTCTGCAATGTGTACAGGAAGGGTGCGACAGACCTCTCAAGCGAGGCAGGAGCCAGCAAATAGCAGCGGGCAGGGTTTGCTCTAACAGGCATGATGCCGAGCAGCCAAAAGGCCATGCGTGTGTCTTAAATCTGTCTGTTTTGGGCAGGTTTCTAAGCAAGTTATCCATTTCCAACATTATGTGCCCGTGGTTAAAAGGATTAGCCAGTGGTAATCCAGTTCTGGAGGAGATTAACTTTCAAAAATAAGAGAAGGCTTCTGCAGTGGGCGCATTTTTGGCTCTGCTGTCTTGGGTGGGGTGTGAGGCTGGGTGGGGGAGGGAGAAGGATGAATAACCTCCACCCTCTGTTTATCTCCCCACTAGAGGCCTCTACACAACTGTCAGAAAAAGCTTTTATTGTCAGCATATTTTTAGGCCACTTAAGATGACAAAGTGCAGAAACCAGTTAGGCAGCCTTCTATGGAAGGCAAAGTCCTGCTGGAACAGAGCTCCGGGCACAAAACTGCCCCTTAGGTAATAAGGATTTCCACTATGCTGGTAGCTGCCCTAGAATTAGTAATATATTTATATTTAAATCTTGATCCTGACTTCACATCTGATGGGTTTATGCAACCTGATTCCACTGCCTTCAGTGATGCCATTTTAGTTGATACTGGTGCAAGCAAAGGTGAAAAGCAAGGAGGTACCAGGTTGTAACAGATAATGTAAACAGCACATTTGATTTCTCTGTATATTGTTATATCTTTCAGCTAGCGTTGTCCTGAAAGCTATGTCTCAGCTATGCTATGTGAACTCCTTGGCTTCCTGTTAAAACAGTATTTCAAATAGCTCTTACTTTCAGAGGCTGTTTTTCAGTGCTTCAGCTTTTCAGGCAGAACTAGCGTTGAGGCTAATGACATCAGCATTGATGTCGAACCCACAGACCATAGCAGGTCTCTAATTCCATCAAGAGAAAGACTTGAGGGGTTGGGTAATGTCACCAGAAACCCTCAATGGAATTACGGACGCAATTGTGAGGGTCTGGAGTATTTCACTTGCTGCAGTACGGAGCAGGACTACTCTCTGCTGTTCTCTGAAGCAGAGTCTTATTGAATCCTCCTGAGCAGCGTGGAGAGATTAGGGAGAGAATATGCCAGTTCCCCCGCACCATCAATGGAGGTGTCTGCTTGGGTTTTGTAAGCCCAAGCGAACCAGTGGACCTCCACCCCACCAGCCTGCAGCCTGGGCGAGGGGAGGTGCGCTTGTGAAGGACTGGCTTCCCACAAGCCACGTTCAGGGGCCCTTTGCTTTAGGAACAAGAGGTTACATTCATTATATTGCCTTGGACGTTGGGTTTAACCCTGTGTGCCCACATTTATAGTGTCCATATACTACTAATATTTTTTTAAGACTTCTTGCAGCTGAGGTTGCTCTTTGCGTGTTTCAGCCTCGCGAATGAACTTACATTTTCTCTCCCCATCTTGTAACATGCAGCTTTCTGTGCATTGCTGTTCGGATGGCCAAAGACTTTACTGCATGAAGTCACTGGCACCCTTCTCCTGCATCTTTCTCCTTGGAAAGGCTGGAAAACTTATTTCATATGAAAGCAGAACATATGTGTGTGTACATATGCTTTGCCGGGTGACAGCTGCAGCTATACACACCTGTGCAAGTCCTGCCAAAACCATAAGGAAACAATAAAACCTCAAACCCAGTAACTAAAAAGAAAAACCACCAAACAAAACATTGAGTTTTAAAAAAATAGTCATCAGTGTTATATAGTTTCATTAAAATCAGAATACAAAGACATATGGGCAGCACCTGGGTCTGTAGCTGTGACCCCACTCCCCACTCCAGGAACACACAGCCTTCTCTTCCTGCTGTAGGCAGAGGTCAGTGATAATACTCTGCTTAAGTGTTTCTGAAGGACACCTTCATACAAAACCTGCCTTCTTTCTCTAGATTCTCAACACACGTTCCCCGAAACTTTCCTAGCAATGTTGCCTTTTGAGGGCGTTATTATACCTCTTCTGGCCTCCTCCCACCCGCCCAGGACCCGGTTCCAGTTAGACTGGCAGAGATGCTATCACACACGCTCTCCTCTTCTTTCAGTCAATGCTCTTGCAGAAATTACTCTTCAAGCTGAGTTATGCTTCCAGGCTCCTTAAAAATCATAGATTTTCAGCACAAACTGAAACCTAATAACACTAATGAACAGAGAGCTTTTATCTTGCTTTTTTGCCAAGTTCAAGTATTATGGCTCAAACCTTCATAATTACCCCATCATTTTATCTGTGATTGCTTAGCGCGATGATTTCATGAGCTTTGCTGGGGAAGAGGTAATCTAGCCAAGGAACATTTTCAGCCTATCTGGCAGACTTTCTTTTCAAAAGATGTATTGTTCCTATTGGAGTTTACTCTACTATTTCATCCAATTCTTCTTGACATTTTGCTGCTTGCATGGTGAGCTCTTAAGGAAAAAGATGGTTTAGTCTTTGTCCTCTTTATCTCTACCCTCATCTTGTTTGTTGTTAGCCTTGAAAGCAGAAGCAATGGCTGTCTATATGCCAAAAGAAAATTGACTTCCTTCTAGGTTTATCTGGCCTGCTTCAAGCTAATTTAAAGAAGTAGTCCTGGCAGGCCATATAAATGAGGATATAAATGGTCATAACCTGCCTAGGGAGACTTTTAAATGCACCTAGCAGATTTAAGAGCACATATCTAATTGTGCCTAAATCGCTTATGTTCTTTTATAAAATTCCTTATCTCCAGTGCTCTCCTGCAGTAAAATAGAGAGGCTGCACGGACAAAAGGAGAGGGAGAGGGGTCTTGGACCCTGAGACTGTTGAATTTCTTTTAAAGGTTCCATTCAAGGGAAAGGGAAAATTAAGCCTTGAAAAAGGATGGTATCTCTCACAAAGAAAAAAAAAATCTTCAGTCATAAGGATGGCCTCTCCTAGGCTGTCCTTTAGGTTTAATTTTTGCCTGGCAGCATCTTTTTCTTGCAAACAAAACATAAATCTTGATATTAATATATCTTTTCCAAAGTGGTCATATGTACTCCTTTAACAAAATATACGGAAAGCATTATATTCCCATGAGGAGATACATAATTTCCCATCTGGAAAACTCTTGCAACTAGCCTTGAGAAGATAGAACTGTTTTCCTATGGAATATTTTTTTAAACCACCTTATGCCAAGCTAAAATGGAAATTCTGAATTTTATGACAGACTGCATCTTTTTTTTTTTTTTAATTATGTCCCTAAGTTTGGAAACAGCAGAACATTTATTATATTTTATTTTGAAAATGTCAGAAAGTTTCAGTTCAGTAATACTAAAGGATTTCATTTAGACCATGGCAAATCACAGTATGAAATATTAAATACTGTAGATACGTTATATAGAGAGCAATATTAATATTTAATCCTTAGGTCAGAGGAAAATGCACAAAAACAATAAAGCCAAATAAATCTGTTTTAATACCAGTGAAAATCTTTACATTGTTTAAATGAAACAAAACTGTATTATTAATTTTGAGTTTCTTTTATTGAAAGTGAAAGTAGTTTCCATATTTGCCAAAAATGCCATCTTTAACCTTGAGCATTATCTCTCTGTCTCAAAAAGGATATTGTAGATCTGGTAACGGCACAGAGAAGGTCAAAGAAGCTCAAAGATGTGGAGTAGCTGCTGCGATCAAGTACAGGTTTGGCGGCTAGAAAGGGGTGGACGAGGGGAAATCTGGCACCGTGATGTCCTAGAAAAAATGCTTTGGGATAGATTTTTCATTTCCTCTTCTGGTGTAGGAAGGAGAAGGGACCAGCGGTGGAGGCAAAACAGATGAGAGAAGCTGGTTCCCTGCACAAGTATATACAAGCCAGAAGGCTCCTTGTATGTGGAATGATCAAAGTTTTACCGAGCAACTGAACAAACTACGGGGTAAAAATCTACGACAGGCTGCTGGTCATGGAGGTGCTGCCTCTGGTTCAGGAAACCCCTGGGCTGTGAATGCCAGAGGCCGAGGGAGGTTAGCAAAGGGTCTTTGTGTAGCATCATGAGGGCCTCCTCGTCTGGTCCTCCCTTGGGCTAGCCAGGCTTCTGGTCAGTCTTCTGAAAGGGCTTTCCAGTGTCAAATCCTAAAAAACTCCACTGGAGTGGCCTTAACATTTTAAGAGCTGCGGATTCTCTTTGCTTGCATCAGGCTTGAGTGAAACGGTTGCTTGGTGCACCTCGTCCCCAAAAAGCCAGCAACCGACAGGTTCCTTGTGGAACTCATTCTCCTTCCGCTGACTCTGCAGAAAGCCATTCTCTTACCTGAAATATTGCTTAAGGATGTGATGAAGAGGGCAAGTTGTTCATGCCAGTTTATTTTCGGGCTGCTATCTCTCAAGCAGTGTGGCAAGCTTGGGATGAGTGCTTTGGAGAATCTGGAGGGAAGAAAACTGTGTGGTTAGCCAGCTAACCACTGGATGACACTGTTGTTCCACACAGCTACATCTGAAAGGCTTCATCTGGCAGTGAAAATGTGCCTTGTAAAAGAAAAGTGCAGATGTGGGGATTTAAGTGTTTAGTGTATTCTCTGTGTCTTAGTTGCAAGGGGCAAATTCATTGCATTTGCCTTTGTGTATGTCCTCACAATTAAATGCTGGCTTTCATTCCTTGGCGTTTAGGTTAAACAGCCTGATTCAATCTGGGTTTAGCCACTACTGCCCGAGCTCTCCAGATCCATAGCAATGAAGAAAATAGTAACTTCATATGTCACACAGGGCGGCTTTACTTACAACATCACTTAGAAGATTAAAAATAAATTGAAGCATATGTCACTTCAAAGGGGGCAAAAAAAGGACATCTGCATTATTTGATGCATTAATGAGAAAGTTCTGCCATGTCTTGATTTGAACTGTATGGGAAATGATGCGATTGGTAAGCTTGCAAGCTAAATGTATTTCAAATGAAATTGTTTCTGAAATTTGTGTTTAAGCTAGGTTAAGGGATACTTGCATTTTATACTTCGCCTTCTG
This sequence comes from Phaethon lepturus, assembly GCF_000687285.1. Lineage (NCBI taxonomy): Eukaryota > Metazoa > Chordata > Aves > Phaethontiformes > Phaethontidae > Phaethon > Phaethon lepturus. Next base: position 34,083 of record NW_010565542.1, on the reverse strand, counting down.
ACATCTTGTTCGTAAATTGAGCTTTACCCTTTTAACTTGAGTTTACAATAAAAAAAATCAAAGCAATTTAGCTAGAGATATCTGAGGCTGCATTTCAGTAGAATAAGCAAGAACAGCTCTCCCGCCTGAGGCAAATCTTATCATCCATGACCATCTGTGCAGCTACAAACTAACTACCTCGGGCACTGCATGATTCTGTAGACACTGGGCTATGGACTAGCAAACTAGCATCCATCCATCCTGATTCACACCCTCAGCTCCAAATACTCCTCCCTAGTACCCTCAATTCCTTTTAAATGGAAAAGAAGCATCTTTGTTTTCCTTATGCATCAAATAAACCCCCAAATGCGGAGGACCGGATCATTTTTACCTTTCCTGTCTTTACCATGGGGATGAGGATAAGCAAAGGTCAGTAAAGAATGGCCGGACGTTACAGATGCATGGGCAGAAACGTTCATGAAAAATTCACAAGGAACGATATGACTTTCTCCACGCCATCTTGGTGCTTCTGGTTTGTACAGCTCGGCTGAGGAAAGCTCCTTTCCTTCTGAAGGAAATACGACTTCCAGGAGGCTAATGTTCTGTGTTTAATGCATTAGCTTTTCCCCTTGGGGCTCAGTTACAAATGCAGCTCAGGCCAAATTGATGAAATATCAGTTAATATGCGAGTCTGACAGCTCGGAAAGGACACAGCTGCAGTGCGCTAGGACAGTCTTGGGGTGACAGAGAAAAATCTAAGTATATGAAGGCCAGTATTTGCATATGTGGATCTTTTAGAGGGAGATACCGCCAGCTTATTAATGAAACTAAGTATAATCAGTCCGTTTTTCCAGACATAATTTCTCTGGTGTTCATCCTACAGGGGAATTTGGCATGGTACAAAAATCCAGGCCTAAACTTTAGTCTTTTTTCTTTTTTTTTTTTGTTAGTATGACATTTGTGTTGCATAAAGGCTTCAGATATGTCAACTTTTTCCACATATGTGTATCATGACTTTGTGAAAAATTGGAGTGTGGGGACTTGCCAGAGCTTAAATATAATGCCTGCTATTTGGTTTATCCTGAAGCCATAGGGATTGTTCCAGCAGAATGGAAGAAAGTCCAGTTTAAAGTAATTTCCCACATAGCTACGTTCACAAACATATTTTGAACTCACATCAAGAAGCCAACAAAAATTCGTCTTTATGTATGGAACAGCCAATGCAGGTGGCTAAATAACATATGCAAACAGGTTTAAAAATGTTTCCAAACATTGTTCTTAAAAATGCATTTGGGTAAAAGCTGTGCACCTATGACCAGTTGATGTTGTGCATCTGCCTGACATCCGAGGCCAGGTCCTCCCATCAGTCCGTAAAATGGTGGCATGAGCACAGACCAGTTGTGGCAGTTATATTGGTCCCCTTCTGCTGCAGTTTGTTAGCGTGGTCACTTGCAGCAGTTTCCACGTGGCTCCTTCAGTGCTGCAGCGTGACTTGGAATTAGGATTCAACTAGCTGTGCTTGGACTCAGGGCCTCTGGGGCAGGCAGCGACTGCGAGGACATCCCACCCGTGAGAAGACCCTGGCGCTGGAAGGAGCCCTGCTAAGAGTCCGCTGTGTCGGGGACTGCTGTGCCTACGTGTGCCACGGGAGGCAGGGTACGGATGCGTATTCCTCACTGATAACCCAGTATCAACGCATATGTCTCTATCAAGTTATGTGTTGGCCCAGCAAACCGCTGAGAGCTCTAGACCATATCTTGAGGTTACACCCTGCAGATGGAAGCATTTAGCTCTTTGCAGCCTGAATATGCACTACAGGGACTGAGAGAAGCCAGGAAGAGAAAATCCCTGAGACCTGCAAACTGCCTGTGTCCCTTTGGAGAGGTGAGAAAATCAGAAATCTCCTCTCTCCTGTCAGTGTTTCACAGATATTATATAATGGTATATGAATTAATTAATGAAATATTGAAAAGAATCTGAATGCATTCAGGTTCCAGAGTAGATCTTCCAAAAGTTAGCTTTTTTTTCACAGAGGATGAAATGAAATAAAACAAGAATAGGTTAGAAAAGAGAGGATGGAATGAGGCTTAAATAGAGATTTAAATATATTTCTTCTTTCAGGCAAATCGAGAAAGGCGAGAAAAAGTCCATCAATAAACTTGTAAAATAAACTTCGTGCTTACAAATGCCTGGGCATTTTAGTTACAGATTTATGTCTGAAATAACTTACACTATTTTAATATTTTTATATTCAAACCTCTTGTTAACAATTTTTCCCCTGATTTTCCCAAAGTTTACAGATACTTTAAAATGACTGAATAAATTGCCAGCACTAAGGAACCCTTGCTCTTTAGAAACTGTCCCAAACAACTATCAGAAATTGCAAGGAAGATGGCACTGGTGAGATGAAAGAAAAGAAAGTATTTATAGAACAAGTCATTTGATGAGAAAAAAATTAGAACATGAACCCAAACAATAGGATTTATAAAGTCAGGCTAATTGTGTTTAACTTTTCTAAAGCCCTATTTAGAGAAGTTAGCAATTAGTTGTTATTTGATGAAAAAAACCTTCTCCGACTGCCTCTGTCTTCCAAAAATAAACATTTCGAAAGAAAGGTTTCCATAAAATGTCTTCAGACAAAGGGATTTCTAAGGTCAGAGTTGCTGGAAAACACAGGCCAAGCCTTCAGTCAATGTAAATGGGTATCATTTGAAGCCAGCTGGAAGGAGTGCAATTTATACCAGCTGAGGAGCTCACCCTCTGTACCTGAGCTGCTGTCTTTAATACAGTAACACGTTTTCCTTTCTCATTTCCAGGCTTTGGTTCTTCATTTCCCTTTAAAAGTTTAAGCTTCTGCCTGAAAACTCTTTGATTAGAGTATTAATAGGAAGGAAAATGGTTGCTTGAGGTTGGGTCTTGCTTTCAGAGCAACCGGTCAGTGTGCAAGAATTTATTTTCACTACAATCCTGTAAAATAAATTTTGTTTTTTCCATTGTACATACAGAGATACTGAAACACAGGGTCAGGTGGCTTTTCCATGGCCAGTAAACAAATCACTGTTAAAATCACGCCGGTCCTCAGGAGACAGTGGTGTTTGCCTCGGTTGGTGTTAGTAGAAGCCTATGCTTAAGAAATGAGAGTTTGCTTTTTAATCCCCTTCTGCAGAGGCATAAATCATTGCTGTAGATTATATATTCTATTCCATTTGCTTTGAAATAGAAGAAATCAGTTTCTGCTATTACAGCACAGAAACACATTTGAGCAGTGGATACATCCTTAAAGCACTCTTTCACCTGTGTCGAAAAAGAGGCCCAGTGCCAATATTTTGAATTCTCTCCCAGTTATTTCATGCCCCCGTTTTAGTCAGTTCTCAGGGAGAAGGAGGATGAGAGTTACTTTGTGCTTTTGCTCGATGGTGCCAGAGCATGCTCCTGTTCTGCCCGCTTCATGGAACTGGCTGGAGACAAAAACCTAGATGTTTATTATAAAATGCTGCAGGAAAGGGTAAGCTGTATGGTGCTGCTGATCTGCACTGGTGAGTGGGCATAGCAAAATGCAAAAGCTTAGTTGTGTATGGAAGAAACTGGTTTCTGTTAGTAAGTTGAGCAGGTTAAGTAGAACTACCTTTACGTATTTCAAATCTGAAAGAAAAAAGATGTACTAGATAATTTTGATCCATCACTTAATGTTATGAAATTAGGAATCTAACTAAGCAAATACTTGTAAAAACAATGCAAACAACATCTATGTATCTATGAATTGATATATATATACATCGCACTACTAATGTTGTTCAGTCATTCCCATCTGGGACTCACACCTTGACAGCGTTGTTTTGCCTTCTCCCCTCTCTCCTTTTTTTTCCCTTCTATCGTCTTTGCCACAGCTCTGCAAGCAATTAGCATGGGTGAAAAATTGTCAGAATACAGTTTTTTTCTTGATGTGCATATGTCACTGCCATAATATTACTGGAAATGTAATAATTTAAATGGTGAAATTAATTGCCTAGAGAGTGACAGCGTTGAATGTGCTCTTTCATGGACAGTTCGTTGTTGACAGTGGCCCATTAGATACCATATTATGTCAGTTATAGTAGCTCTACAAGAGAAACAGTATCGTTATTACTGCTCTGTATTATGAAAAATCATTCCTTGCAGCTGTGCGTGCTGAACCTGTGCTTGAAAGGTAAGCACAGTGGACAAAATATGGATCTCAGTTATACGGTGGTAAGTACATTGCTATACTGACACACATTTGCATTGGTGGGGTGGAATGAAACATTTTTTTGATAAAATGAAAATAATGCAAGTGGAAAGCCTGTTCTGAGAATACTATGCTTCTGGACCAGCACCTTTTTTTGAAGAGTGCTTGGCACAGTTCGGGAACAAAGTACAAACAAAGCTTTTAAGGGATTTTTTTTTTTTTTTTTTTGTACTCTGTGAATGTGCTCCCAAGATTTCTGAAGCAATTGGAGAAAGTGCCTTCTTTCTCATGGCCTTGTCAACCTTGGAGGGAGAGGATAGAGTTGGAACGATTAAGTTCTCGTAAACACCATAACAAAATCCACAAGCAGGAAGATGACCTCTACGTTCTTAGATATTCTGTGCATGATATACATGGAGAGATGGATGAAGAGTGAACACAACACACCTTGGAACTGAAGCCTGTATTAAAACAGTTAATGAACTGCACAAAAGGAAACAAACCAGGCAGGCACTGTGTACAGGGTTAATACATTATTACTGCACTATAAATATTTGTGTTTATGAAGATTAATGGACTGAAACATTTTAGAATGAAGTTCGTTGTTTATCCATGGACTGCAAACAGGAGAGATAGCTGCAGTGTGAGTTTCCCCACACCGTCCTGTTAATGACCTCAACTCTGACCTTGGAAGTCCTTTGAGGGAAAGGGGGAAATTTAGTCCAGATCATTTATGGCCATTTCCGGTGTAGAGCCATGCAAGATACTCACTGCTGACATTGCAGTGTGAACTACTAGCAACTGCAGGATCACAAATTTCTTAGTGCTTAAAGCCTTAGACATTCTGTAAAGTTAAAAGCCCAGAAGTTTCAAACTAAATGCTAATCCTTGCACCAGTACAAACACTGGCTCATCCTTAATGATCTCAGAAATATGCTATGTAGCTTAACCTGAACTGAATTAACATTTGACTGTACCTGCATGCACAACTGTGCTGCAATGATTTGCTTCCTTTTTCTTAAACATTCTGTCAAGAATTTCCTATTTGGGCGTAATCCAAAGCAAGAGGGAGAGGAAGAGCAATGGGAGAAAGTTAGGTCTAGTCTACTGCAGGGAGATGCCAAAGAAGGGATTTGGTTATTGATTGTAGTTTGTGACTTGTAGTTCATCCAGAGGGAAAGACTGAATACAAGCAAAACCAATCAATACTTTGTACTGCTATCTGAATATGTGTGAAATTCCAGCCTGCCTCACTCAGAAATTAAATGCATTTACTTTATCCCCTTTATGGCTTATTTTTTTTAATTGTGGTAAACATAGTCAGGTACCCTGCCTCAGCCAACAAGAAATAGTTCATTAAGTGGTGGTAATTTAATTGATTTTCCTCACTAATGCATATCTTAAGATAGACTACCATTACAGGAAGGGTTCAGGAGGTGGTTGATCCCCATTAAAACCATGTGATTATGCTCCCAGTTTCATAGTTTTACAGCCTGACCCCAGCCACTGCTGGATTCAGTCATGGCGAACCAGCATATGTTACACAAACAAAGAGGCAAGATGAATATTTGTAGGAATTCCCAGAGGAATTCCTTACTAAGGAATATAAAAAAATTGGAAGGAAATCAAGAAAATACAAAGACACAAAGAGATCTTGCTATGGACCTCAACACTGTAACATCCAAGTTTACACAACCATTAATAGATTTGTACTTCCTATACAGCTTTGGGAGAGGCAATAATTTTTCATGTTTTCAAGATAAGAAACTACGGCACAGGGTAGATTAACTCATGTTTCCAGTGCCTCCTTTGGTTGACCCAGGAATTCAGCCTACATATATGCAACCTGCCTAACAAATTTTATCGTATCTGGATAGAAGCTATCTCACAACAAGAAATCTTGTGTCACCTGGCGTGTTTATAATATGCACTATATTGCTCTGTTGTGACTTTAATTTTATGATTTATAGAGTGTAAAGCACTAATGAAAGAAGACTGTGTGTTTGAATGAATCATTTTAATTTAATATTGAAAGTACAAAAATAGTACTATAGCTGCAAGTATGCATGAACACATAATTGCAATCTGTTTAATAACTTTCAAGACAACTGGATATTTCAACAGAGACAAGTTTTCAAGCAGAGGTTTTGTTCTCCAAGTAAATATAACCACAGGGTACACACAGACACGTGTCTGGTAATGGTGACTGATGCTGTCTTGGTGGCAGAGGGGAATGGGGTATGGTTGCAGAGATATGCCAGTGGCAGCCTTCCTATGTACTCTCCACAACCAGAGTTATTTTTTCCTATTATTGCTGCAAAGGCTGGTCCTGGTACATCTTGGTTTACCTCATCTTCTTTGACAAGATGGGGGTAAACCACATTACCTGCAGTTATTTAACATCTGCATTTGACTCTCTTGAAATGTCAAGACAGGAAATACATTCTGCAAAGAAGCAGTTCCTGGGTTTCCTCCTTCTCACTTCAGAAGATGTGTGATGGTTACAATCCTCATTGCATCAGTGAGAGGTGTTTTTTTTTCTCAGGACCAATAAATGGACACAAAGAAATTATTAATCTCACAATGAATTTTAGGGCATGGTCAAATATGACAGTAGAAATAGTATATTTTGTTATTAAAATAATAAAATCAGTCAGCAAAACAAATATTTCCCCATCAGTCTTTTAGCCATGAGCTTGATCAAGTGAAATGTTGGCTGCTTTAGAGGGACTGTAATGAGGGTTGATAAGGTCAGGGCAAAAAGATTGCAGTTTTCTAATTATTTTGAATTTCAATATTTAGGGAGTATTTTTAAACTTGGTACATGAATATGAATGAAACAAAAGGTAAAAAAAAAAAGAAAAAAGGAAAAAATAGGAGGCTTTCCTCCTCTTGCCACAAAACATCCTTCCTGACCCTGAAAAAATAAGTATTTATAGAGCCAGAAAAAGGAAGAGGAGGCAGAAAGGAAATGGGGAGAAAAAAAGTAATAAGGAATGAAAATCATTAGTGAATATTTCTTTGGGGATGCGTTTGGTAGGGGGTTTTAATACTTACTTCTGCCTCCTTGTTTTCCTGAATAAGAAGGTGACTTTATTAGATATGTGCCTGGATCTGTGAAAAAATGTGTTTTAATGTTAAGTTAAAGCAGGTTTTCAGTTCTTTAATATTTACACATGTAGTAAATAACATAGCCCCCTATTTCAGTGCCACAAAATTGTTCTGCACTGTGGATTTTACAATACCAGATTTCCTAACCTCTTCAATAAAGAATGGCCTTTTGTATAAAAAGAAGAATCCCCTGGTATTTAAAATATCTTTTTTCTGACCTTTCTTAAGGGTACATGCGATTTGCGGCACTGTATAATGTGTTAGCAGCAGGCAGGACTACATCTTGAAAATCGTTCAGAATTGATAACATGTCCCTATGCACATGATCCTCATACACAATTTCTGTTTTCAAAGGAACCTGCTAGGAATCCGAGTTTGCCATTTAAAAACTGACAATAGTGGTGCTGTTTGGGCTTTTTGTTTTGTTCTGGGGCTTTTTAAAGGTTTCAGTACTCAAAGTATTTATAAAATAACAAATTAAGAAGATAATACTGCTCTGGGCTACACAGAACAATGCAGGGCCAGTGCTGCCAAAGCATAAAAGATTCCCTAATCTTGTGTATCTGAGCCTACTGCCTCCGTGACTGTATCTGATAGGCAATACACACCGACTCTCCTTTTCCTTTCTTTTTTAAAGAATTTCAATACTCTCTTAAGCTTTCATATGAAAAATGCAGAAGCAGGGCATATATCAAGATGAAAGCATATGGTTGAAAAAAGACACCTTTCCATTTTATTGCTAGCATTTCTTTTTCCCTTTGTAAACTTTCTCTGTCACAGGCAGTTACATGAATATACTGGCCGTCCAGTTCTTTTCAACAGCGTTCATTTGAACTGATCTATGATAGATTTATATAGTCAGAATCAGAAGATTCTTCATGCTGAATTTGTTCTTTATATTTCTATAAATTAATGCCATTGCTATCAGAGACGGCTCCTGACAATAGGCTTCCCTGTTCAGGACCAGCATTTAATGTTTTGTGTGTGCTAGTGAATTCCCCATAAAAGAACTCCACTCTATACGATGCGAGAGCTCAATCCAATACCGAGTTTTCTTCTTCAAAAAAAATCACTAGAAGGAACAATTCATGATAGAAAAATGACTAGCTCGACAGCACATAAGATTGTTTTATGAAAACATTTTAGCACTGATAACCACATCTTAGATGCAATCCACAGCTGATGGCAAGCCATCCTTGTATGTGTTCCCACTGCATGTAATTAGCTTCTAACACATATCCACATCACGCGTTTTAAATCTTCCTTTCATCTTTCTGCTGGAGAACTGATGTCTCCAGCAACGGATTCTTAAGCAAGCATTTTATGACAGATGCTCTACATAGTCATTTTATTTCTGTGGCATCAATAAAGCAATAAAACTTAATTGGTTACTTCAGCACAAAGAAGCTTATTTCTGACACCTTGGAGCTGCAGATTGACTGGCAGGTTCACTGAGGGGGAGAAGAGGGAAGAGAGGGTGGGTCAAAGCCAATCTTGCTTTATGAATTACTTCTTAGGGTGCTGCCTTGGCAATCGCTCTGCTGCTGGAGTTCTCACATAGCTTGGTGGTGGTGGCATACCTGTGATGTGCCCAGCCCGTCCCGCGCAGCTCAGTACAGCTGGGGCTGCTTTGGGTTCTGGTTCTCTTTGGCCAGTCGCAGAGACCCAGCAAAACAATTAAGCACTTAAGCACATTAAAAAATTTGTTAATATAGATGAGTCAGTGGGAATTCTGTCTTAAAGTGCAGTATCCTGTAGGTGATGGTAAGAAGCAGATTAATTTAATGGTTGATCCTAAAGCCCCCAAGCCCCTTGGTTCTGTTTTCTGATGAAGCTAAGAGCCTTCCACAGCTCTCTAAAAAGGGCCTGTGTTCCTTCACATGATGCTTATGTTGATATGGAAGAGCAGTTCTGGCTGTTCAAACAAATATGGGGATGATGGTTACATGCAAAAATAACATTCAAAGGCATGCTCTGAACTCCTCCAGATCGCAGAATGCAGTGTTGCTGTTTATACCTCTGTAAGACTTGAAAAAGCTTTCTTCCATAATTCTTAAAAGGGCAGTACAGGTGTCTTCTATATGATATTAAAGTCGTGCTGTAATTTTGCAGATATCCATAGTATGGTCTCTGATTGAAACCAAACCAAAGCAAAACAGAGCAAACCAAACCCAGGAAATTTATTTTGTGAATCATGGAAGGAAATGAGTGTTTTGAACGTATATCATCTCATCCTCAACTTTTGTTCTTATGTTAATAAGTTACTAGGATTTTATTATTTCCTGTTCATTTCTGGAGAAAGAAGATAAAAAAGAAAATGTGGACAGAACCAAGCTGATTTAGTGATAGTGACTGGAAAGCTCAATACACATTGACATGTGACTACAGTTTATGGCTATTTCTTGTCTCCATTAATCTGTTAATTTAAATCACATATTATGCAGCAGTATTACGTGGGTTATGATGGGGCTTCTGCAAAGGTTGAGGCTGGAGGTAGGATTTTCACACTAAGTTAACACATATCACATTGCTGCTGAATACAGTGGTTTTTTTTTTTTTGGCAAACTGTAAAGCTGGGAAAATTGCTCACATACTCCTGAACTTCTAGGACACCTAATCCATCTCTGACCTCGTGTCATCTGTTTTCATGACCCTTTTACTGCTTTTGTTTATTGATGGGTCTATTCAGTGCACTTGAGCAATGCCCGAGTGATTGAGCTCTGGGCAAGACGACCCAGAAGGAAACAACTGTCCTCTCTAGCCTAGCAGATAAGCATGGGCTGGAAGTGCAATAACTCACTTCCCTGCTGCTTGCATGAGCCATGGGAACTACAGGGCAAGACAAAAAACTCAGGAGTCCAACCACCACTGTGGCCAACCTGATTGTCTTCCTCACTCATTTCCCTCATGTCTCTCCCTAGATCTTCCTCCCAGCCAACCATCTCCTGTGCAATAGGGAGTTGGATGGTAAAGCAGACCCTCAACTACTGCTGGAGCCCCTGCAAGCCTGTGGCTCTCCTGGAGGGCCCAGAAGTTCAGCAGACGTTCCCTGTGCCGTGGGCTTTCTGCAGCACCCTGGATGGGAATGGATGGCAGCACTTGGCTTGATGCCTATTATTAACAGCAAGGGCTTAAGACATTTTGCACAGGCTAACTCGTTTGTGCACACCCATGTGATGCTTAGTGGAATGACACTGATAGGAATGGCATCTATTGCTCTGTAAACCTCTGAAAATAAATATATTTGTGAGGCTTACTAGAGGCACATACATCAGAAAGTATTAAAAAACATGTAGATCTCTCTGTAGATCTTTCAATTAGAAACATAAAAACGTTTTGGTCAATAGGTTGTGATGTTCTGTATTCTTATCCTGCTCCTCAACACTTCAAAACAGGTGTTCTCCTCAGCTGTGCAGTTCATCCAAAGCAAAACCTTTAAAACCAGAAAGCACAGGCCAGGGCTTGATTTCATTACTGTGAACAGGACCAGGGGCTGCGATGTTATTCAGCAACCATCTGAATAACTAGATAAAATTGATGGTTTCCTTACGGTTTGATTAGATTTTGTGTCAGTTCTTACTGTGACAGATTTAGAGAAAACTAATAAAAAGACAATGCAATTTAAAAATCAATAATGTAGAGAGGAGGGAATGCAGACTGGGAAGTTTTGCATAGCAGGTAACATTGTATTGCAATGTTTAGTTTCTTCTTTTATCCTTTTTTATTTATTAACATTTAAACAGATTTCTAGGGATTTTTATCTTTTATAATGACTACGGCCCTTTTGCTGAGCTCATTTCCATTACACAATGTTATTTCAGCTGCTAGGCAAAGAGATAATGTGCCCTTCATTAAAAATAGCTAGGAAGAGGAAAGTAGCATACCCCCCCTCAACAAGCACTTCTTGTCGCTTATCTTTTTTTTCTTTCTCTCTTTTTTCCCCTCCTTAACGTGTTACTCAGATCTTTTGTCTGTGGAGAAGTTTGATTACGCCTTAATCCAAATGGCCAGTTCAATCTATTTTAATCCAATTACCCGATTCAAACTATGCTGGGTGTCATAATCCATTTTTTAATCCAATTAGCTGTTGTCGTTCTGACTGTGGGTGAGGACTTTGCAGAGCGGAGGCTGTTGTTTGTTTTCAGTTTCAGAATGCAACGTGATGTTGCAAGCTAGTTTAGACTGTTTCCCTGGTATCCCAAACAAGGAATGAAAGCAAAAGATGTCAGCAGCATTTGCATCCTTCTTGGTTTGATCTATTTTATCAATAATTAAAGTTAGTAGGACTTGATTCTCATGATCAAATTGGATTTCTGTCTTTGATTTTTTTTTTCCATGAAACTGAATTTAAATATATCGCTTGACAGAGACTGGCAAAAATGACTTGTAAATTTAGCTGCTTTAGCTTGGGGTGCTCAGCTTGAGATAGTTCAAGGCTTCTCTGTATTTTATGAAAATCAGGCCCCTTTTAGAGAAATGTAAAGTTACTCTCTCAGTTCCATAATCAGTCATGAAAATCTTGCCCGTTGTATTTTCCTTTTTCAAGCTAGCAGGCTGAGCAGTTTATCCAGGGAAATGCAAGCCTGAGTCTCATTGAAACATTTCAATTATTTTCCAGTCTGACTGAGCCTAGTGTATTTATAAACATATCTGGCAATTTCAGCATTATAAGCAATTCTCAGTATTGAATAATAAGTTTCCAAGTAATATGGTTTAATATTTGCTTTTAAATAACATGGAATGAATGCTGAGATTTTCAGAGTTCATGTTTTATGGAGCTCAGAGGCATGCTTGCTTCATTCTCTAATGCAAGTTTCTAGGAAGATACTACTGACTCCATGATCTATAGCCAAAGATATCATAGTGGACACGTGGTCTTTCCAGGGCTTCCTGCTTTGTTAAAATCATATTCACCTTTAAGGCAACTACACTTTCCAGTTTGATTTTATTTTAGACAAGTCATACAATCTGATCTGAAAAGGATTTGAAGTCTTTTTCTGTGAAAAAGCAGAGGAAGAATTAATTTGCTACCAGACTGTTAAAAATTACTCTCCATAGACTTAATTTATGGTGTAAATCTGTACTTGAAACATGTGTCAAAAACTGTGTGAAATACACCTCAGCAATATATGCTTCTTTTACAAATATTTACCTGATTCTGGAATCTAAGAATATATGTCTTAACTTCGCTACAGTGAGATTTTATAAATAAATTTGAATCTTCTTTTTTTCCCCGGCATAAAAAAGCAATATTGTATATATAAATTATGTATAGTCCAAAGTTAAACAAAAAAAGCACAAAACCAACCAACAAAAAAGCCTTTAGCAAAGCCGAATGGGATTACTGTAAGCATGCAAAACAAAAATTGCCACTCAGAACTTCAACAGACTTTTGTTGTTTTTCTATCTTATTGTCATAATTTCTATAGCTATGACATTGATATTTTTTCATAATGAATCTAAGTCATATAAAATGACTGGAGATGTGGAACATATAATCACAGAAAGCTGGCTATGAGACTGGTGAGATGTACCAACACAGGGAAAAACATTACATGAAATCGTCAACTTGCAAATACAAATAGACTGTTTCATCAAAGTGGTTGTGGTCCTGGTGTCTAAATCAGGGATTCTGCAAGGAGCTGAAGGTGGTAACATGCCAGGCACCCCTATGGATCCTGAATAGTGCTCATGCTTCTTGAGGATCATAACATTGGTCTGCAAGGATACTGGAGACTTGCCAGAGGGATAAAGGGTGGAGTTCAGCTCCAGATTAAGATTCATAAATTAGGTATCTGCATAGATATTTATGAGCTATAGACCTGTATCTGCCTGGGACTTATAAGAAAGATGGGGACAGACTTCTTAGCAGGGCCTGTTGCAATAGGAAAAGAGGTAATGGTTTTAAACTAAGAGATGTTGGATTCAGATCAGATAGAAGGAAGAAATTTTTCACAATGAGGGTGGTGAAACAGTGGCCCAGGTTGCCCAGAGAGGTGGTAGTTGCCCCATCCCTGGAAACATTCCAGATCAGGTTGGACGCGGCTCTGAGCAACCTGTTCTAGTTGCAGATGTCCCTGTTCATTGCAGGCGGGTTGGACCAGACGACCTTTGAAGGTCCCTTCCAACCCAAACTATTCTGTGATTCTATGATTGCATGATTCAACATATATGGCAGAGATGATCACAAAGACTGTTGGACATAATCACAACATACAAGTAAGAATTTGAAGCCCACACAGGGAGTGTGTTTTTTGGCCACTGCTTTGCAATGATGTTTACATGAAGCTCCTCCATTTCCTCGAGACCATACAGTATCCTTCTGCACTGTTGAAGCTTCATAAACAAGTTATTTTCAAGAAGAATGTACAAGGACACCATAATGGAGGTTAGCTGCAGCTATGAATTTTATGAACAGTTTGATGGAAACCACATTAAATAGCAACATCAGCCCACAAATCAGCTTTGCAATGCTCTTACTCCAATCTGGTGTTGAGGGTGATTCACTGTGAATTTTCTTTTCATGGCCACCATTTCATGCAGTGTCATTTATCAGCATACCAGCCTCTTGTGCTGCAGAAAACTCTGGTGTTACGTTTTAGCAGTGTTAACAACTAGCATTTTTACAATGCTGCTCATGTTAGCAAAGTAAGTACTGTAAATAATATCGCAAAGCCTACAGTAATTGCCCTTTTTGTAATGTGCCCGTTCACCATACTATCACCCATGTTACAAAGCTGTCACATCTTGACTCACCATGCGTTGTATCTTAGAACAGTTACGCAATTTCTACTCAGAAAAAAATGGGTCAAAATGATGCACAAGCAGAGGAAGAGGTGGGTGGTATGAGGAAGAGAAAAAGACCCCTTATCCAGGGGGAAAAAAGCCCTCTCTTGAGAATTATGCCTGAGAGATATGAGGAAAAATAAAGATGTGGGCTGTTAGAATGTACAATATTAACTATACTGAAATGGAGAGCTTTGGTTTTTTCCTTATTTCGACAAAATAGTAGTATCCCAGTATCCTGTGGCTCCTGTAGTCTGAATGAATGTAGTCCTTTTCAGGTCTTTGATTGTCCTCTGGCTTGCCATTCTCCCACTCAAAGGCTGGGTCAGAAATAGGGCTGGACCCTTCAGTTCCCGTTTCCCAGCAGCCGTGCCAAGGTAATGTATGACGAATAGCCTTCTAGAAGTGTAATTTATTTAGAAGGAAAACATCAAGGAAAACATGCTTTAAGCCACTAGATGCAGCATTCCCTACAGCTTGCTATACCCTTGTTCTAGAAAGGCACCAATATCTTAAGCTCTTTCTTTTATTTTCTGTTTCTTTCTGCCTCTCCCTCTGCTTAACTCTTCAGTCTGTTTCCCTAGCCATATTCTGAGAAGCATCCTATCCTTTCTTCTCAGAAGACTTTTAACTGCTCATTAGCCTTTACATTTTCAAGTTCTGAGCTTGGAAAAATAAACATACCTCTTATTAGCAGACAGGATGCCATGTACTTGAGGTTAATAATTTTGCCCATTATCTTTGAAGAACTGGCCTAAGTATTTGTTCTGGGAAGCCAAATGTTGCTTCCTAATTAGTTTTCTATGCATCCCACTGTAATTTAAATCAATATACTTAGAAAGAAAATTCCTGAACTCAGTACAACTTCACTGACTGGTCATATAAAGCATTCACTGTAATACTCTTAAAGTAGTCAGATATTTTGTTCGATTTTATAAAATGAGATCAAAATAAGTGCACTTCAGCAGAAAACAGTGAACCTTTTTTTTAATCCTTTAAAAGCAATATTGTATCCCTCTTTTATGCAGAGAGAAGTTGATGACTTTGCCACAGCCCCTTGCTGTGGAAGAGGGCCCCTTTGCACTGTCAGTAGAAATATGCGTGTTTGGATTCAGAAGTCCCACGTTTAATTCTTACTGTTGATAATTTATCTTTGCTTGCAGTGGTACAGCTTGCTACTTCCATACCTCAAGAAGAATGTAGGGAGAATCTTTTAAGTTTCAAAGCAAACAAAACCGAACAACATTTGTTTTTAAATCTTTAATCCTTATGAAAACCACAAAAACCTTGGGAGATTTTTAGCAGAAGAGCAAAACCTATATGATAAGAATAGCCCTGGCAAGAACCTCATACTTCACCAGTTCACATATAGCAGCCTACAAAATGTCTAGGTTAGAAAAATCTACAAGACATCTACTAAGATATCTCTACAGGATATAGACTACCAAACTCCTCTCAAACTCAACACATTATCTAAATGGAAAGACCAAAACACATAAATTTAAAGTATCCAAGAAAAAGCGCAAAAAATAGGAGGAAAATCTCTAAAATAAACAGTAAGCAGTATTTAATTCCTGGAATTTACATTTTTTATATAATTTTTAGAGAGGCTGAGGTTGGTGGAAAGAAGAAGCATGACAAATATTCATGCTGTTGTTTAATGAGTATTTTTAGCCACAGCATTCTCCATAAGAGTTATATTCCAATATTACAATACTTTGACTTTAATTAAGATACCTAAACATAAATATCTAGGCTTCTTAAGAAGCCTTGGGATGTACAGGACATCTATGAGCACTGAAAAAATGGCAGAAAACTAGGGGAAACCAGGAAACCCTTCTGAACTGGCAGTTGGGGGATATGTAGGACACCTCAAATTACATACAATAGATATTAAGTTACATTTAGGATATGTATATCCTATAAATATATAGGATACTAGGTATAACTGAAAAATGTAATTGAGTCCTTTATGTCCAGCTGTACTTGTTGGTACAATAAGGGAAACAAAAAAATGTACAGAATAATAAAAAATATACCCTTATAGACCTGCTGCTGGAACAAGTGGAATGACTTCCTCAGATTTCAAAAGGAACTAAGCTAGGCTTTAACATAGTTAGATCCCACTGTAAGAGAAGATCAGGTTTCAGACCACCTGAGGAACTTGAACATGCACAATTCTATGCAACCTGATGAGATGCATCCTAGAGACCTGAGAGAACTGGCTGATGTAGTTGCCAAGCCCCTCTCCATGATATTTGAAAGGTCATGGCCATCAGGTGAAGTCCCCGGAGACTGGAAAACAGGAAACATTGCACTTATTTTTAAAAAGGGTAGCAAGGAGGACCCTGGGAACTACCAACCTGTCACCCTCACCTCTGTGCCTGGGAAGATCATGGAGCAGATCTTCCTAGAAGCTATGCTAAGGCACATGAAAGACAAGGAATTGATTTGAGACAGCCAGCATGGCTTCATCAAGGACAAGTCCTGCCTGACAAACCCAGTGGCCTTGTACAATGGAAAGACCAAATCAATGGCCAAGGGAAGATACAGATGTTGTCTATCTGGACTTCTGTAAGGCCTTTTACACGGTCCCCCACAACATCTTTCTCTCCAAATCGGAGAGATATGGATTTGATGGGTGAACTGTTGGGTGGATGAGGAATTGGTTGGATGGTCACATCCAGAGGGTAGTGGTCAATGGCTCAATGTCCAGATGGAGATCGGTGATGTGTGGTGTCCTACAAGGGTCTGTACTGGGACCAGTACTCTTTAATTTCTTCATCAGTGACAGAGACAGTGGGATCAAGTGCACCCTCAGCAAGTTTGCAGGTAACACCAAGCTGAGTGGTGCAGTTGACACGCCTGAGGGATGGGCTGCCATCCAGAGGAACCTGGACAAGTTCAAGGAATGGGACCATGTGAACCTCATGAGGTTCAACAAGGCCAAGTGCAGGCTCCTGCATCTGGGTTGAGGCAACCCGCAGTATGTATCAATATAGGGTGGGGATGAAGGGATTGGGAGCAGCCCTGCCGAGAAGGACTTGGGGGTACTGGTGGATGGAAAGCTGGACATGAGCCGGCAATATGCGCTCACAGCCCAGAAGGCCAACTGTATGCTGGGCTGCACCCAAAGAAATGTGGCCAGCATGTCGAGGGAGGGGATTCTGTCCCTCCACTCCTGTCTGCTGAGACCCTACCTGGAGCCCTGCATCCAGTTCTGGAGCCCTCAACACAGGAAAGACATGGACCTGGCTGGAGAGGGTCCAGGCGAAGGTCACAATAATATGCAGAGGGATGGAACACCTCTGCTGTGAGGACAGGCTGAGAGAGTTGGGATTGTTCAGCCTGGAGAAGAGAAGGCTCCAGGGACACCTTATTGCAGCCTGCCAGTACTTAAAGGGGGCTTCTAAGAAAGATGGGGAAAGATTTTTTAGCAGGGCTTGATGCGATAGGACAAGGGGTAATGGTTTTAAACTAAGAGAGTGTGGATTCCACAGAATCTAAGATCTAAGGAAGAAATTTTTCACCATGAGGGTGGTGAGACACTGGCCGAGGTTGCCCAGAGAGGTGGTAGATACCCCATCCCTGGAGACGTTCCAGGTCAAGTTGGACGGGGGCTCTGAGCAACCTGATCTAGTTGAAGATGTCCCTGCTCATTGCAGGGGGTTGGACTAGATGACCTTAAAAGGTCCCTTCCAACCTTAAGTATTCTACGATTCTATGATTATATAGTTGAATAAATAATAAGTAGCATAAGTGATTCACTAGTCTTCTTAAGCTGTGCACAATGTCCAGATCAGAACTGGTTTTCCACACTTTTCTCTGTTTAAAATTAAAAATTTGTACCATGCTTTTATTTAGCTAATTAAATATGCTTTTAGCATTGTCATTTTGTTGTGTGACACTGCTATTCAGTGTCACATATAAAGATACAAAGCTTGATATTCAGAATTTAGCCTGCTCTGTGGTGTTGGTGAGCACTCTGTGTTAGATGACCAAGCAAGTGTAGAAAAGTCAACTATACTATTAACCTTTCAGGCAGAGTAAGGAGTGGGGAGAGTAAATGCAGCAGAGAAGACTAAAGAATTTGAGTAGCTTTTGCTTGCGCTTAGCTGTAAAGTGTGTTCAGAGACATGGTATTATTAATAGCTATGAATAGAAGTCTGGTATAGAAAATAGCACAGAGGTGCTCCTCAAGCAGTTGCATCACCATTAAGTATGAAATACCTTTCCAGACAGTTTAGGTTAAATTCTGAGGTCTCTGGATGGGCTTGAGGCAGATAGTGTTATTGTTGATATCTAAAACATTAGGTGGCTCTTTTTCCTCCTTAGGAAAAGGACTACATGCATAAATACAGTATGTGATATACTCTGTTAAAAGGGCTGTAGCTAGCAGGAGAAAAAAAAAAAAAAAGTCTGCATATTCCTGTCCTGGTGGCTGTACTCTGGGCCAGGTGGAACCCTCCGAAGGTGGGAACAGGAGGTAATTGCTTCAGGAGAAAGCCCAAATAAAGATCTGACAAAAATGTCTGAATCTTAAGTGTGGATACAGGCTGAAGATATGTCCAAAGTAGCAAATATTAAAGCACTGGGACAATTCTTGAGAAATGGATGCAGTTTTGAATGCAATGTTAAGATCTTAGCCCAGTCTCTGGCCTGGTTTGTCAGCATGAGCCAGAGACCATTCTCAGTAAGTAGTTTGCATGTGGATGTGGAGAGTTTGCATTTTAGAGACCAGCAGAAATGAACAGTGCTGGAGTATGTTAGAAGAAATGCTGAGTTCAGTCGGACTGGGGATCCATCTTATACAGTATACTGTCTTTTTTATATTGATTAACAAAAGACAAGTTGACAAGAGATAAAAATGGATAAAAAGCAAGTAGCTATCACACCTTTCACAGGATGTGTGAGAGCTTGGAGTAGGGAGAGCAGAGTATATATTGTATGCCTCTGCTTGTTTAATGAAAAATCCACAGAGTATAATAAACCTCATTTCCATGAAATTAGCATATGGGTAAGGCTTTGTAGGATCTAAGAAAGGCACTTTGTTTGAACACATGGGGTATCAAAATCCTTATTTGAAATCTTTAATTAACTTTTCCCCCTCTTCATTATCAATCATTTATTTCAACTATTCATAGCCTAAATAAGCTTCCTCTGGTGGTTAAGAGATAAGACATTTAAGAAATAAAGAGTCAAAGTCAGTGTTGGTTTTATTTGTATTTCATTTGAATTTGACCAGAATGCTTTGGGGTTTTTAATCAAAGATTCAAGTGAACAGAGAACTAAAGCTGATTTGGCTATATATTTCCTGGGGATGACAAATATGAAGGTTCACATGTGGTCTCTGAATGAAACCTTGATAAACATGCAGAGACTGAGATTTTAATGTCATATAATGCACACAAAATTTCTTTGCATATTGTTTTAACAGTTTCACATGAAATCTCTCAGGGTGTTCTATTAACAGATGCAACCTTGGAATGAAATTGAGGAAATGTAGGAAGTTACTGGCATGTGACTACTGGTGAATCACAGTACTTGAAAAGACCCCCGCTAATGTTTATGTGAATTTTCATAACTCATGTGCACTGTCTTAGCAAGTAAATATGGTAAGCTACATGACCATTTTTCTGTACATAAACCCCCTTGTTCACTGTATTATGTTGCCCATTTCCTTACTTGCTCCGTATAGAGAATGGATCTATTACAAGTCTGATTTACTAGCTTACAGTGTAGGGCTGTACCTATTTCAGTCTTGAAAGTTCTGAAGATCCCTTGGAGAACTGAATAAGTCTGTACATGTCACGGTTAGACAACCCCAAATGGTTTGACCTGGTAAAAGCCTGGAAGATTATAGCAGTCAGATGGAGAAAGATGCAAGTACAGCAGCTGACCCCAGAGTGGTTATGAGCTATGTAGGTGACACAGTCATCAGGAAGGCAAACTGAGATTTAGGATATGTTGTGAAAAGCATTTCTAGGAGAAACTGAGAAGTACTACTACCACTGTAACATTCATCATAGGCTACAACTATGCAAATAAAAGACACGGATCAGTCCATGATATGTGATCATCCCTACTTTAAATTGGTAATATAGCCCTTGAATGTTTTTGGTTTAGGCAAATTAGCACTTTCCGAGGTAGTGCCTGGGAACCATTCTCAAGAGAGTGCTGAAAACCAGGGGAGGAAGTGCATTTACCTGCGTAGAAGTGAGCCGTGATGCTTCAACTGACCTCCTTTACACATGGTGTATTCACCAATACAGGTGTGGCCATCTATGAAATTGATTCATTAATTTTAATGAAATGCTTCTGATCATTTGCAGTCGGGAAAGATGCTTTCAGTCTACAGAGAAAAGATGCTGGTATGACCAAGGAATTTGAGAATTTATTTTACAAAAGAGATTAGAGGAACTTGGCTTGTTTAACTTCACAAGAAGTTTGTTTAAAAGTAGTACACATTGGAGAAGTAAAAGAGATATTTTCAGTGAAGAATACTATTGGCATAAGAACAAATAAGTGATAGTGGCCATGAATATCATTTTCATACAAGGTGACAATTATAAGAAATTTTTTCCTACTCTCTGCAGGAGTGAATGCTTATTTGAAGCACATTTCCATTTGGAGTAGTGGACAGAAGGTAAACTTCAGGTTCAAAATGGTAAGATCATGGATGAGATTACAGTCTGATTGGTACTTGCAAAAAGTGTCTGCATTAAGTTGAGTGATTCCTTCCAGTTCTCAGGTCTGTGTTATTGGATATTAAAAATTTGTCAGCATATGAATTTTTAGGGCTAATTTTTGAGTCAAAATGTCAAATAATCTTCCATATTTAGACTCACAAATGTCAGTTTGAATTTTGACTACTGTAACTTTCATAGTTCCTTGTAATCGTTTTGGAAATGCGGTTACAATTTCTGTAAATATGATTTTAAAATTCTGCTTCAGTTAAGCTCTTTCCTTGTTTTACCAACTGCTTGAATGTGTAGTGTTCACCAAGTAAAATACACCAGTAAGTTCACAACTGGTAATTTCTCTACACAACATAAAAACATCTGTCTAAAAATCTCTTTCCTTTCGGTTCTGATTTTTGCCCTAACATCGATTTTGATCTACAATGCAGTCAAATACTGTGACCAGGAATTATGCATTAATGAAATGGGATTAAAATTAATTTTAGAAAAATAAGTCTTTACCATGGCCTTCTGTGCCCTCAGGTTTTCAAACACTGTCCATGATCAAGAAGTTCAATAATTTATTTATTTTTAAAGAAAGAAAGGAGATTTTCAGATAGTCACTTTACTCTAGGGGCTTGAACTTTAGGATAAACACTACAGCACTATGAGATGTGCAACAAAATTTTTATGGCAGGCAGCCCAGTTGTCTTGCAGTCATCTGAATTAGCTATTGGTAGATCACATTTAGCCCTGGCAAATTCATTAGAACAGAAGAATTTTCAGCTCAAACTCAGATCGAGGTCATGAGGTTGAAGATAACCCCTTTGCCTTGGAGGAAACCTCAGTTGAATCTGTTTCTTACAGACCTGGTATTGGAATGGATGGACAATTTTAGCAAAGGAAGAAATGACCACAGTTTTAAATTCAGATGAACAACGTATAGTTCTAGTCACAATTACTGAACGTGCTTATTGTTAGAAAACAGACAGTGAATGAATCCCTTGTTTATGGAAAATTGGCACATGCAGTGTATAGCTCATGACATAATTTATAGAGTTTTCTGTAGAGTCCTGGTAATTATTACTGAACTATTCATTATTGATCTCATTTGGAATGTTAATGAATTTAAATCCAGCTTGTTGAAATGTAAAAACAACCACAAAAAATCTATTGTTTTCAGGCAATTCTGCACTCACTGAAGCCAATGGAAATGTTCCCACTAATGTCAAGAAATACTAGATCTATCCATCTGAATGTGAATCCATAGTTGTTTTTATGCCTGCTGAGTTACTATTTAACTCCATGATGTCTTTAGTAGCTTATATGTGACACTGCCTATGGTAGCATCCCTAGGCCTACCTCACCTATGGGTATCAAAGCTTAAGCAAAAAGGAACATGTTGAAATTTTTGGTCACTGTCAGAAGAGTTTCTGTCCAAGTCCTGTGGACAATGTAACTAGGATCTGGAGAATGCCTCCATTTTCTGATCACCTCAAAAATTAAAAGTCTGGGATGTTAGTCCTGGTGACTTCTACATCAGAGTGAAGTACAGCTGGAGCATGTGAGTGAAAGTACTGTAGCCCCCCAACAGGGTGGTGTACATACACGGTTTTTTGTGCGCCTGGAGAACATGACAGCTCCAGCAGCACAGCGAGAACTGATGGACTTTTTTTCATTGCAAGAGTTAGTATCGTTCTTGGATGAATAATGAGAAAAGTTTTAAGTAAGTGTCAGGAGGCAGTAAAGTGTCAGGATCTAAGCAAAGTATTGATGAGTGTAATACCTTGCTGTTACATCCTGCTTTCATTTTCTTGCTGGAGAGAAAATATGTTGAAAAAGAAACAATTAACGTTTTCAAGAAAAGATCTACAAAAATGGTTTGAGTACTAGAAAATATATTTTACAGTAAAAACCCCTCGGTGTATTTAGGTTACTCAAGAGGTATTTAAGAGGCAACTTAATTTCAAAAACAAAGTGCCTACACAAGGATAGGATATCTGTTAGTAGAAGACTCTTTGAGCCTGAAGACATAAGCAGTAAAATGTACTCTCAGCAGATGAAAATCAAAGGTAGAGCAATTTAGGCTGAAAATAATGTGCATATTTTTAAATGAAGAATGTGCTTAACTATCAGGGCAGATTGCCAATGGACATGTAGATTTCTTTCTTTCTTCATGTTGTCAAGTAAGATGGCACATGTCCAAACGTGCATGCTAATTCAAGTTGCATATAGCTAGCACTGGACATGGAAATTACTGAATGAGGTTTTATGGGTTGTTACACACAGAATGGCAGATCCTGTTGTGCTTTTTGCCCTTAATACTAATACTCTGTGAATAAGCTTTTTTCATAATCTGGATGATAACATTACTCATATTTAGATCATTTGCCATAACGATTGTCATATTCTTATAGCTACATAATTATATAATTTCAGTTGCCAGACAGAAAAAAGGTAAGTAGCAAGAATTCTCTTCCCTCCTCATTTTCTTTGTTACACTAGGCTCAGCACTAAAGTATTCATATGTTTTCCAGTGCAGCGAAAAACATCATTGTCAGCCTTTGAACATCTGTTCTCAGCAGTTTGTTTTTATATTCTCTCCCCACCAGGAGAAGCATGTTCAGTGTCTTGTTTTGTTAAGTAATTATTTTTTTTTTAGTGAAAAGAGGGAGAAGAGGAAGTTTCTTAGTCAGGCATTGTTTTGAGGGTTTTTTGATTCTCTTTTAGCATTCATGTTGCTTAACACTGGTGTTAGGAACAGCTTGAGGCTTATGTGCCACATGCTGAAGAAAGTAGTTAGGTTTATAAAAGCTTAGTTCTTGGCCTTAAATTCCATCATCTTGGATTAATCCCTTCTGAAGAAAACTTGACTCTGCCACAGGATGGCCTGCACAATTGTGACCAGGTATGAGTGGGATATGCTAGATCATACGGGACATATTAGATCAAAGCAACTTTACAGAAAAGGACCTGTGGACAAAAAGTTGAACGTTAAGTCAGTGTTGGGCCTTGAGGAGATGAAGGCTAATAGTGTAGGGGGCTGCACTAGACAGACCATAACCAGTCAGTCCAGGGAGATGATTATTCTCTGTCGTCTATCCAACATTTGTGAAGTTGTACCTGGATTACTATGAGAAGTTTGGGGCTGCCTATTACAACAAAGATGTTGAAGGAGCAAGAGGCTGAGGAAGCTGAGTTTGACCCACTTAGAGAAGGAAAGACTATAAGGAGAACCTAACTGCTGTGTTTAGCTAAATCAAGTGGGTGATTACAGAGAAGGTGGAGTAAAATTTCTCAGAAAGGTTCATACAGTGGAAGGATGAGACTCAACAGTTAAAAATTGCTAAAAGGGAAATATTTTCCAATGATTAAGAAAAAAAAATGACCATTAGGGTGGTCAAAGACTCAACTAGTTAGCTCAGAAGGGTTTTGAAATCTGTGTCCTTGGAGATATAAAAAATTTGACTGGACAAGGGCTGAACAGCTGACCTAACTTTGGACCTGCATGAGCTTTGACTTAGATGAGCTCCTGAGGTCTCCTCCAGCTTAAATCATGCTATGATTCTAAATACAACAATGTCCAAACATACTCATAAGGCTTTTGAATCACACTTGGCCTGAAGTCTACAGTGTTGGAGCATATGCAGAACTGGTTTGGTCTGGCCCATAAAATGCCATTTAGATATAGTTATGAGCGAGGAGTAGGGAGTCCATTATATTAAAGCAAACTGTTAAAAAGTTATCAAATTTTGTTTTCATCACAAAACATTATGTAGACCTTTTCATTCCTGACCTCCAGCTATGGTGTATCCTAAAGAAAGGAATGAAAACCTTGAACTTCTAGAGTCTATGGAAAGGTAAGGAAAAACCTAGGGGACATATCTGATATGTTTCCAGTGGTCTGCACTGTTGAAATAAGATGTTGCATTTTTTAGTAGCTGAATTTCTGTAAGCACTGAAACACTATGACCATTTATATTGAACACTGAATCACTGCAGTCTAAATGAGAAATGACAAAAGCATGAATAACTGAGGCCAGGTCACTGCCTTCCAGGAAATACTCTTTTAGCCAGCTGGAAAGAAAGCTTTACTGGTTGATGCTGTTATGTAAGCCTTGAGCATCAGTTAATAATTCGATGTGCTTTCATAGACTTGAGGCCAGAGTGAGCCATCAGATCAAGTATTTTGAACTGTTATTGGCAGTTTTCTTCACATAACATTTTTTTTAGAATAGCATCTATTATTCATTTGAAAATATTAGGAAAAATATTAGAAAATTCATAACAATGGTCAGCTTGTTCCTGTAATTAGCCATTCTCATTTTTATCATCTACACTTCAACTTCCAATTTCAATTTGCCTAGCTTTAGCTTTACAGCACTCATTCTTTTATGGCTTGCTTTGTTACATTAAAAATCCTGATAGCATTCATAATTGTCTTCTTCTGAAGGTACTTAAGTCTTTTCTCAATCTTCTTTCTTTAAGTCTTTCAATAGATGACTATTTCTACAGTCCTCAAACAATTCCATAGGTCTTTTTTGAACGCTCTTCAACTTTAAAATCCTTTGATTATGAATATGAGATCATATCATCTAGTAGTTGTATCCCACTACCAGTTTTGCTCCACAGTCATGCGTTGAGAGAATTAAAATAGCTCCGTCACAGAAGTAAAGTGTTTGACATTTCCTTTTTTTCCCAATCAAGAATCATGTCATCCATTTATGATAACATTTTAATGGGAACTTATGTTGGATTGTTTAGCTTAAGTATTTTTTGGGTCAGTGTTTACCAGGTTAGAGCCCCTTATTCTGTAAGTGCAGAGTTCTTTTTGCCGTTCCTTGGTGACATTGAATTCTATGAAAAGAAATAAAATTATGAAGGTAGTTCCCCAAACAATTCAGCTAGCTCTGACTTGAGCATCCTGTCAATCTCCTTCAGTGCCATTCCAAAAAATGTATGGAAATTTTCAAGGTATTTTTATAACCAATTACTTTGAGACCCTTACTGAAGAGGATGATTAGTGTCCTCCATACTCAGGATCCAGGTGGAACCCCACAAAAACAAATCCCTTTGGTGACTGTTGCTCACTGGCAGCTGTGTGCTGAATTCTGTCAATCATTAATGTTAAATGAATTAAATGGTAATTCATTTAGCAGGTGTTACTGGTGGTGTATTGCATGATGCTAATGTTTTGACAGAATGACATGCAGTTCAAATTGTTACAAAAGTCTAAGGGAGTGCTAATACAGTGTGATGGAGTGAGGACCTCCTTAAAGAAGCACTGAACAAACTGGCTTCAGAAGAAAAAGCCGTATGGTACTGTGCTTTGGCTAGTTAGTTCTTCTGAAAGGAAGACTGATCAGCATGGATGTGGAGTTGTACAGATATGTCCATGCAACTCTGGAGTGCCTTCGGATGACGCATTATCAACTCATCTGGCATTAGGGATACGTCAGAATGTAATATCTGCACATGATCTTTATCAATGAAAATTTTAATACTATCAGAGGTAGATGAATTGAAAGAGCTATTTTTTTCACACTTTAGTTGATTAAATTGTGAGTGAGATTTTCTAGGATTTTTGCTGAGACTTAAGACTGACCGACTAACCTGTCTTTAGCTATATCATTCTGCCTTACTATTTGATATATTGACATAATCTTAGCTATTTTGAGGCTTCCTGGCATTTTCTGAGTGTATGTATGAATATATGTATATACAATCTTTATTATAAATGACTATCAGTGACCCACAAATTTCCTTAACCAGCATTTGTATGACCTTCTAATGCAAATTTTCTAGGACTCCTGATTCAGAAACTTTTATCCTAAGTAGATGATGTCTAACTTCTTCCTAAGGCTTATTAATAGCCTAGAAATTACTTCCCTGTCCTCATATCGTACTAATGCAGTACTCTGCTTCTTTCCAAATATAGAGACACAGTATTTATTAAAAACTTCTGTTCTTCCTGTATCATCACTGATAATTTTAAAATCTTCATTTGGTAATGGGCCTTTATATAATTTATTTTGTTCCCAATCCACTTCAAAATTTTTTTAAAGTGTCTTTAGCTCTCCTAGTCTGCATATTCCACTGTTGCCCTGAGCTGCTTTTGGCAATTCATAGCTCTTATGTTGTTAACTATTTCACTTTTTTCATCAATTATACTTTCCTTAAATTTTTGTGTTCTTGACCTTGCCAGTGAATGAAGACAAACTTTGAGCTAAGGTTGTTTCCATTATTAATGGTGGCACTGGGAAACTCTGGGGGTTTTTATTAATTTTTTTCCTGTCAACATTTTTCCTTCTAATCAGTTTTTTCCTTAGTTTCTTCAGATTTTGAATATAAACTAGTTTGGAGCATTATGCATTTTCTTCATATATCAATGTTTGGGGCAGTGTTTGTTCTCGTTGAATATGAGGTCATGATCCCCAGTTTCTAGGCAACCGCTAACTCCCAATACCATGGTTATTCAGCTTTATATGGCACAATGAAGTTCAAAATTGAGTTACCTTTTCTTGCTGTGATTCTTTGTGCATTATAAAATCATTGTGCATAATTCTAGGGATCCTGAAGAAGTTTCATTACCGCCTACATGAGATCATCACTCTGCATTTCTCAAATTCAAGGCCCTGTAACAGCATGATTTCTATTCTTGCACATAATCAACAGATACTTAGAAAGAAACTCATTCTTATAATTTAGAGGACAGTTACAGGTAGTGATGGGTTATCTCTGCTAAGCTATCCTAACTAGCACATTGATCTATGTGCCTTCATGATAAGCTCAACATGAACTTGCAATGTGTGCTTGCAGCCCAGAAGGCCAACCATATCCTGGGCTACATCAAAAGAAGCATGACCAGCAGGTTGAGGGAGGTGATTCTGCCCCTCTACTCCACTCCGCATGGAGTATTGTTTTCAGCTCTGGACTTGCTCCAAGATAAGGATATGGACCTGTTGGAATGAGTCCAGAGGAGGACCATGAAGATGATGAAGCACCTCTCCTATGAAGATAGATAGGTTGAAGAAAGTTGAGTTGTTCAGCCTGGACAAGAGAGGGCTTCAGGAAGACCTTCCAGTACCTGAAGGGGGCTTACAAGAAAGCAGGAGAAGGACTTTTTACAAGGGAATGTAGTGATAGGACAAGGGGTAATGGCTTTAAACTGAAAAAGGGTAAATTTAGATTAGATGTAAGGAAGAAATTCTTCACTCTGAGGGCAGTGAGGCAGTGGAATAGGTTGCCCAGAAAAGTTGTGGATGCCCCATCCCTGGAAGTGTTCAAGGCGAGGTTAGATGGGGCTTTGAACAACCTGGTCTAGTGGAAGATGTCCCTGCCTGTGGCAGGATGGTTGGAACTAGGTGATCTTTAAGATCCCTTCCAACACAAAAAAGAAGCATGACCAGCAGGTTGAGGGAGGTGATTCTGCCCCTCTACTCCACTCCGCATGGAGTATTGTTTTCAGCTCTGGACTTGCTCCAAGATAAGGATATGGACCTGTTGGAATGAGTCCAGAGGAGGACCATGAAGATGATGAAGCACCTCTCCTATGAAGATAGATAGGTTGAAGAAAGTTGAGTTGTTCAGCCTGGACAAGAGAGGGCTTCAGGAAGACCTTCCAGTACCTGAAGGGGGCTTACAAGAAAGCAGGAGAAGGACTTTTTACAAGGGAATGTAGTGATAGGACAAGGGGTAATGGCTTTAAACTGAAAAAGGGTAAATTTAGATTAGATGTAAGGAAGAAATTCTTCACTCTGAGGGCAGTGAGGCAGTGGAATAGGTTGCCCAGAAAAGTTGTGGATGCCCCATCCCTGGAAGTGTTCAAGGCGAGGTTAGATGGGGCTTTGAACAACCTGGTCTAGTGGAAGATGTCCCTGCCTGTGGCAGGGTGGGTGGAACTAGGGGATCTTTAAGATCCCTTCCAACACAAGCCATTCTATGGTTCTATGATTCTATGATGATCCTTAGGTTTTGAATCACCAATAAAACTTAGATAACAGTACTTTTAATGGAAAGTTCAGATTCTACCATTCCTTTACCCATTCTACCATAATGAAACAATTCGTAACAGTTTTTATGTGCCAATTTTGTGAAGCATCTCAACAAGCTGTGACAATGCCAGTTATATCAAATTTCTTCTTCATCATCGAGTGTTATCACATTTCTTCTTCATCAAGTGTTTCTAATTCTCTAACTGCATACCCATTTCTTACATGGAGTCTGTAATAATGAATTCCAAACACAGCTGTTGAATGCATATTTGTTTCCATGCATGCTGCACAGTTCTGAAAACTAAACATCCGAGTCTCATACTCTGCTCTCCATTGTGCCCATCCTACTTGCCTTAGTGCTGAAAGTATCTAAAAACAGATCATGGAAGGAGTGTCCTCATGATCTACATCTTAAATCATATTTAGAGACAAGTCTAAAGATGAAATTCCCATATTATTCCAGCTGCCAAGCTCAGGTCTTTGCTTTCAAAACCAGGATCCATTGCACGTGCCTGGATTTCCCCTGTTTCCTTTCTGAGTGCTTTCACTCTACTTCAAAACAGAGTTCTTCTTTTCACGGCTAAGCATCCATCCTTCACTTCAGTGTATTTTCACTTTTATTGGAGTAACTGTTAGAAATGAACTGTTTTTATTTGCCTGTGCAAATAGTCTTGGAATACACTATTAGCATTGTAGCCTATATATAGCATCTGGCTCTGCTTGTTGCTGAATACTGCTGTGAAACATTGTGCATCTACAGTTCTCCGTTACACAATTGTAATTAAGGGCCCTAGCACTTCCACAGGTAGGTCTTCATACAGGACTTCTGATAGGATGAACTGTGAATATCGAGGGGGATGCTGGTACTCTGTTAACTAGTGCATCCCACTGAAATCAGTGAAATATATTTGTTGATTTTAGGAGGAGTTTGTTGAACCAGATAGAACTTTCTTAGTTAGACATCAAAGAAAATTATCAGCATGACTTGAAAGAATATAGTCTGTACTACATTGAATTTGACAGAAGTAATCTACTTGCAGAATACTTGTTGTTACTTGCAACGCAGAGATCTAAAGATATTATCTGAAATGAAGATCCCAAACCAGTGTTAACACCGAAAGAATGTGACTTACCACAGATAGTAATAATTTATTAAAAAGGGGAAATGGAAATCAATGGTTGTGTTGCATTAAAGCACAGAAGATGGCACTGCAGACTAGATCCTTAAAATGTTCTATTTCTCCTACCTTCTAGTAATCACTGGTGTTGTAAAAGCACAAGATTACCCTATTATTTCTTATTTCTAATTTTCTGTTCTTACAGAAGTGAATACCACTATTCCATGCTTTTTAAATATGCAGTCCTGAAAAGTAGTGTCAGCAATTCTGAAACAGTGAAGATCTGGCATGATGGTTGTTACCGCTTGTTGGAACTGAACAGCTATAAATACTTATGAGGTAGTAGCTCATTTAAATAAATAAATTTTATACAGAAGTTCTTATGGTATAAGAACACTAATCATGTACACTAATAATTTTTTGACTGTCCAGGTCAATCTGAAAATGACTACAGTTTATTTTAGCTGAATGATTTTCTCTACTGGAAGAATGACCGATGCCTTGGGATGCAAAGAATAGAAGGGCTTCTACAGGTATGTCAGCCAGAAAAGGAAGGTCAAAGAAAGTGTACCTGCCCAATGAGGAAGACTGGCAAACTGGTAACAACGGACGAGGAGAAGGTTGAGGTACTCAATGATTTCTTTGCCTCAGTCTTCACTGGCGGTGTCTCCTCCCACATCTCTTGAGTGGATGGACTACAAGATGGCGACTAGGGGAGCAAAGTCCCTCCCACTGTAAGAGAAGATCAGGCTCAAGAACACCTGAAGAACATGAATATACACAGGTCTGAAACCTGATGAGATGCATCCTGGAGTCCTGAGAAAACTGGCTGATGCAGTTGCCAAGCCACTCTCCATGATATTTGAAAAGTCCTGCCAGTCAGGTGAAGTCCTTGGGGACTGGAAAAAGGGAAATATTGCACTCATTTTTCAAAAGGGTAGAAAGGAGGATCCTGGGTACTACTGGCACTTCAGCCTTCCCTCTCTGAGAAGATCAGGGAGCAGATCCTCCTAGAAGCTATGCTAAAGCACATGGAGGACAGGGAAGTGAGTTGAGACGGCCAGCATGGCTTCACCAAGGGCAAGTCCTGCCTGACCAACCTAGTGGCCTTCTATGATGGAGTGACTGCATCAGTGGACAAGGGAAGAGCTACCGATGTCGTCTATCTGGACAGCAATGTGCGCTCACAGCCCAGAAGACCACCGTATCCTGGGCTGCATCTGAAGAAGCATGGCCAGCAGGTCGAGGGAGGTGATCCTGCCGCTCTACTCTGCTTTGGGGAGACCCCACCTGCAGTCCTGAGTCCAGCTCTGGAGCCCTCAGCTCAGGAAAGACATGGACCTGTTGGAGCAGGTCCAGGGGAGGCCACAACAAAGATCAGAGGGATGGAACAGCTCTGTTGTGAGGACAGACTGAGAGAGTTGGGGTTGTTCATCCTGGAGAAGAGAAGGCTCTGAGGACACCTTATTGCAGCCTTCCAGTACTTGAAGATGGCTTCTAAGAAAGATGGGGACAGACTTTTTAGCAGGGCCTGATGTAATAGGACAAGAGGTAATGGTTTTAAACTAAAAAAGGGTAAATTTATATTAGATAGAAGGAAGAAATTTTTCACCATGAGGTGAAACACTGGCACAGGTTGCCCAGAGAGTTGGTAGATATCCCAGCCGTGGAAACATTCAAGGTCAGGTTGGACGGGGCTCTGAGCAACCTGATCTAGTTGAAGATGTCCCTGCTCATTGCAGGGGGTTGGACTAGATAACCTTAAAAGGTCCCTTCCAACCCAAACTATTCTATGATTCTATGATTCTTTGGGAATTAGAGTCTGCTTCAGCATTATTGATATATATTAATCTAGAATAGGTTGCTGTTGAACCAGAGAATGAAACCAGATTCTTCAGTATTACATTAAACATTAATTTCCTGAGGGTGTTGAGGAAAAAAGTTTACACAGTCACCAAATGGAGAAATTATGAAGTTGCCACATGGAAGCCACCCCTATAATGATAGATGTATTGTGTTCATGTGAAGTGGCTTGATTAAAACAACCACTGAAGTTCAATTAATATAAGACTTAAATACTGTTTTTTCTGTTGGTTATTTAACTAGAAGAGTCCTTGAATTGAATACTGATGGAGATAGGTAACACTTTTAAATCCACATTTTGTGAGTGGTGAGTGGATAAATCTGTATAGTCCAAAGACAGGAAGGGCTGAGGAGTGTGGTGGTGTTGGATCTTCTTTTCTTGCCCTGAACAGGTTTTCTCCCTGTTTAAAAGCTCTTAAACTCTCAGTTTACTGTGGTGAAGCTGAAAAGTATGTCCATGGTGGAAAAACAAAGATGGACAATTACAGGGAAAAGATCTTTCCTTATTTTTTAATAGGTTCCAATCCCATGTAAATGTCATGATATAGAGCATTGTGAAAATGGCAGAAATGGGCTAGTGTAATCAGCCGCTTGTAGACTTTTTCTCCATCAGCATGACTTGTGCTCCTTTGACTGAGGAGAGAATACATCTTTGCTCTCTCAAAGCAAGGAAGGTTTTCACACTTGTCCTGCGGCCTGAGCCACAGCACTTGCATACCCTGTTTCCCCCGGCGTGCACTCCTGTACCATCCTCCAGTCTGTGCAGCCAGTACCTACAGCCTATAGTTTGCCACAGGAGATTCATTACTTACGCCAATTCTTCGGCATTTCACTGACTTTGCTGTTTAGCAATGTGGGTAGCTGCCACATCACTTTAAGCTCACCTCTTTTTTCATGATTCATGAGTGCTTTTTGTCCTGAATCATAGAATCACAGAATCATTAAGGTTGGAAAAGACCTTTAAGATCATCAAGTCCAACCATCAACCCAACACCACCATGCCCACTAAACCATGTCCTGAAGTGCCACGTCTACACGTTTTTCAAATACTTCCAGTGGCGGTGACTCCACCACCTCTCTGGGCAGCCTGTTCCAAGGCTTGACCACTCTCTCAGTAAACAAATTTTTCCTAATATCTAGTCTAAACCTCCCCTGGTGCAACTTGAGGCCATTTTCTCTCGTTCTGTTGCTAGTTACTTGGGAGAAGAGACCAACACCCACCTCACCACAACCCCCTTTCAGGGAGTTGTAGATAGTGATAAGGTCTCCCCTCAGCCTCCTCTTCTCCAGACTAAACAACCCCAGTTCCCTCAGCCACTCCTCATAAGACTCCAGTCCCCTCACCAGCTTCATTGCCCTTCTCTGGACACGCTCCAGCACCTCAACGTCCTTCTTGTAGTGAGGGGCCCAAAACTGAACACAGGATTCAAGATGCAGCCTCACCAGTGCTGAGTACAGGGGTACAATCAGTTTCCTACTCCTGCTGGCCACACTATTTCTGATACAGGCCAGGACGCTGTTGGCCACCTTGGGCACCTGGGCACACTGAAGATCACGAGTCTCACTTTCTCAGCTGAAAGATGGATACCACAAGCATAGCTGGGTAATGGAAAGAAGATCTGCTCTCAAAATTGTCTCTGAAAGGTTAGGTGAAGAGGCTGAGAACCTAAACAGTGATCCAGGGCATTTCTAAAAGGATAATAAAACTGAAGAGAAATCAAATGCACAAAAGTTGTGCAAGCACTTGACACCATCCTTTTTGCATTATTGAAAGTCTGCTCATTTTCTGGTGTATTTATTGCTAACTATCTGTCAGACTGCAGCATAAAAATATCATCCATAATTACATTCATGCTACCAGCCTTGACATTGAAGTTAATCTGAAAAACACTCATTTTCCTATACTACCTTATGTAACCAGAACTTAGATGCAGCGATGGTTCACTGTCAGGTTTTGTTCTAGTGTGTTTCAGTGCAGAGTGTTACTTGATATCTGTGAAAATGTTGGCTTGCCCTTCGTCTTACAAAGGGAAGAATTAGAAGAGCCTGACATTTGTCAAATAAAATTCTTATCAGTATGACCTATTTTTAGGTACCCTTTCAAACCTTATGATAAGTACCTTATGTATGGTATGGTATGGGTTGACGCTGGCAGAATGCCAGGTGCCCACCCAAGCTGCTCTGTCACTGCTGAACAAGGGAGAGAAAATATAACGAAAGGCCGGTGAGTCAAGAGAAGGGCAGGGAGAGACCAGTCAGCAATTATTGTCATGGGCAAAACGGACTCGACTTCGGGAAAAATTAATTACATTTACTACCAATCAATTCAGAGTAGGATAATGAGAAAT
>NW_010565541.1:1200-2754 GCF_000687285.1 Phaethon lepturus | reverse complement strand
GATGGGTGGAAAGGTGGGGGAGGGCAGCTACCGGCCATCGGGGTGGATGGAGCCTTGCAGCCGGTGTCTCTTTATCTCTGCTAAGAACGGCCTTGCTGTTCAGCTGTCCCAGAGGAGTGAGCTTAAACCTGTGGTGCAGTGAGTTGAGGTTCACAGCTACTGAATAATGGCCCATGGGGTGCACCAGTGCCGCTTGTCTCAGGCCCGCTAGAAGACATTACTGGCGTGCAGCCTTTGCGTAGGGAAGTGGCCTGCAAACCTGGGTTGCTGACAAACTGCTTCAGTGCAGCATGGCTGTGAACCCATGGCTGAATTAATTGCAATTCTCTGTTTTAAAATAACAAGACTATTGGGCTTCCCTCACAACTGTTCACTGCTTCATTTGTGTATTTCACATCAAATCAGGATACTGGCTTTATTCCTGGTGTTTGGTGTGTAAATGATTGAAAATAATTGAAGAAAAAAAATTAACTTTTGACAGTTTTGATATCTGAGGCAAATGGAAAGCTCTAGTGTGCGGGTGTGTAGGAGTTAACAGTACCTTAAAGGTTACAACATTAAAATGAAACTAGATCTGGCAGTCAAAAAGACAAAGAAGTATTTGTACTTAAGCAGTAAACCATGAAGACTTAGCTGTTCCTGCACTCTTGAAAAATGTAAATGTCATGAAGTCAGCAGAATCCACAGTAACGAGGGTAAAGATGGCAAGGGGAGATTCATGACCACTGACTCAATTGAGGGACTATGCAAATTACCCCCCACTCTTTCTAAGAGCATGCATGCCAGTTTGAATATGTGTAACCAATAATAGGTGACATAGTAATTACTAGCCAATTAATGTAAATTTGGGTGGGTTCTCTATTGTTTTTGCTAATCATGGAATGGGATAAATATGTGGTAATTCCTCTGTGTGGTGTGCTAGCTTAGTGGAATTGCCACCTAGCACCTATCTTTGCACAAACATGAAATAAATAAAATACCTCTACTCTGTGTGCATATTGGTGTGTTGCACACCGGGTATACGATCGTGTTGAAGGTATGCAAGGAATGAAGCTGGGTGTATTGCTTAGTGTCTGTGAGCAGTTAACAAGGTGCAACCTTAAGGGAAGGAACAAGATATTCACAAAAGAAACACAACTACTGAACCTTGAGTGAACTATCCTAATTAATATCTAATTAACATCTAATTGGCATAATAGAAACCTGCCCCTGGGTGGGGAAAGCCCCCTAATCACAAAAGCCCCCTCCTCACTGAGCACATGCAGTCAAAAAGAAGGACGCTTTGACTTTAAGTGTAGCTGAGGCTCACGAGAACCAACGAGAACAAGGATGACTGAGCAAACTTTTTAAAATACTGATAATTGTTGCTCAGTGTGTACAAATATTTTCTGTGTATTAACTGAGGTGTGCTAGCTTTGTGGACCTACCACCTAGCACCCAACTCTGCGCAGATTTGGAATAAAAACAAGTATCTCGGCTCTGCATGTTTTTTGGCCCTCTGCACACCAGGAGGAAGAACCTATATTTGGGACAACACTATCATTCCACTTTTAA
>NW_010565541.1:0-1026 GCF_000687285.1 Phaethon lepturus | reverse complement strand
TCTGAGAACTCTCCCCCTCACTGCCTATCTACTATATTTACATAATGCTGGCGTTGCAGAACTACACTACGCATGCGTGGGGGTCTCGGGTGGTCGTCGGTGGTCGTTTGGGGAGTTAGCCCCCTAATCCTTTTTCCCTTTTATGGTCACGGGTCTCCTGAGGATAATTTCTTCTCCTTGGATGTTTGCCCCTTCTGTTGACTAAAAATCACACCTCTAGGAGATTTTAGATGCAAATGTGAGTCTACCTTAGTATAATGAAATAAACTAAAATTAGGGCATGTGCAGATGAACTTTTGTATATGTGACCAATCAACTATTTCTTCTTTGTTATTGTTTTGTATAAAAGACCCTGTGTGCTTGGGACAACAGACCTGCTAGCCACACTTCTTTTGATGCAGCCCAGGATGCTATTGGCTTTCCAGGCTGTGAGTGCACATTGCTGGCTCATGTTCAAATTTTTAATCCACTAGTATCCCCGCGTCCTTCTCTGCAGGGCTGCTCTCTCTATATATACATAGATATAGATATAGATATAGATATAGATATAGATATAGATATAGATATAGATATAGATATAGACAGCCTGTAGGAATTTAGAGCCATAATTTCTTTACTCTGACTTACTAGGTATCATACTGATTTCAGTATGAAACTGAAAGTGGAGGCAAGGAGATGTGAGGCAAAGAGGGTGACAGGCTGGGTGGGAGCATGCAGCTCTTAGGGGTGGTGGTGCAGTATCAGTTGTCATTATGTATTACCAGTTGAAGCATGGACTGGGGGATTATTTTTAATAAGACTGGCTTTGCTAGGCAAGAAGAGATTGTGTGTTTAGGCATATTTATTGTGATGCTGCTCAAGGTGACTAGGAAACTGTACAGGAAGGACAATTTTAAACCCATGGTGGCTTCATCATATTAGGAATTGCCCCCAGAGGAGAAACCCAAGGGACAATGTTTAATGAAGTAGCTTGCCTGAGGTACAGGAATCATTATAAGTGTGATAAATGATTTAGTCCCAAACAGG
>NW_010565540.1:85176-85779 GCF_000687285.1 Phaethon lepturus | reverse complement strand
GTGTTTTCTTCCCCAGATGTGCCCACAATCAATAATAATGCCAAAAAAAAAATTTAAATAAATAACAGTACAGTATCTAAATGAAGTTACAGTTATCTGACCACAGTTAACCAAACGCAGAGCCCCTGCCAGCCAGAGACTGTGGGACCATTCTCTTCTGGGCAGATAAAGCGCACAATGAGGTTTTGTCCATCCCCACAAACCAATTCAGAAGGGCAGATTCTCTTATATATAAAAATATATTTTTCTCGCTCACACAGCTGTGCAGTGACCAATTCTTCTCTGGGGAGGGGAGCGGGGAGGGGAGGGGGGTCGAGGTTTGGGGATAGTAATAGGTCTATTATTTCGGGGACGGAGAGAAAGAGCTCAACAGCCCTTTTTTCTTCTCTCTCTCCCTCTCTCTTTCCATTAAGACAATTGTTATTCTCTCTTACCCCACGCCCCTTGTTCCCGCGCACACACTCACCTCCCCCAGCTTCAGGCACAAGCTGCATGGGAAGGAAGCAAAAATTTCTGTTTGCCACGGAGCCCGAGTGCTAGCCCAGGCCTGAACGCGGTCGGTGCCAGGTTAGATGTTAAGGCTGTATTAGATTAGACCTAAAT
>NW_010565540.1:34085-85128 GCF_000687285.1 Phaethon lepturus | reverse complement strand
TCTTCCTAAACTAAATGCTTAGAACTAAATGCTCATCCTAAGGACTCAAGCCCTGACCCTCAGCCCTCCGTCCTCCCGAAGACGTCAGGAACAGACCTCCCAGTGGGCACACAGCCCTGCACGCCGACGTTCCGCTTCGGAACACAGCCGAAGACGTTCACAGGCACATACGGGACCCGAGCATCTAGCTCGGCGCTTACTGGCGCACGGGAAGGCCTCCCTCTTTCCGTCGCTGCTCGCTCCGGGCCAGGTCTCGCTTGCAGAACCTCCCCTGTGCTCCCCGATGGTTCCGAGAGTCTTATTCTTGTGCTGCCAGGCCTACGGTGCATCACCTACACGTCTCTGAGAGACAGCTAATAAATTACAGGAGTGGCAGGAGGGAGTTGGAGCTTCAGCTGCTCAGGCACAATAAAACAACAAGGGAAGGCCAAGGCTATTCTGGGTCACTTCACCGGTGACTGTCAAAGACAGCAAGAGAACCTGTCAACAGGCCAAGCTGGCAGAAGAACAAGTTCCTGCCTGTCACGGCATTGGACCCTAAAACTGGGTCCAAAGATGATCAGAAGATTTGAAAAGCAAACGACCCCAAGACCGATCTGCCTCAGATCTGCAACGCTGTCGACCGACCGTGTCTGTCTTTGCCTGGGGTTCTCCACCCCCAAGGTGCCAACTCCTGAGCGGCAACTCATTTAAATAAAGCTGTGACACCTCTCTCCTTCCCTTAGGAGCAACGCGACCGGCCTCACAGCACGGCCTTCCCGCAACACGGCGCAGGCCAGCCCTCCCAGCCCCAGAGTGCCACGCACCCCGCTAACGAGACGCGAAAAGCCCTCCGAGAGCAACCCACTAACGATGCAAACCGAGCGGCTGCCACCCCCAGCAAACCCTCCTCCTGATAAATACTCCAAGTACATACCGTGGGGGAGCAGGATACACAAAACACTGGTTTCTATTGTCCATACCACGAAGTTATCGTAAGAACAGGCAGGCCAATGACCCAGAAATAATTTCTGAAATAACTCGGTGCCTTTGGGCAACAACATTAAGCTAGCCAGGTATTTGTACGCAGCGCACGGCCACAGTATCCCAGCAGCCAGCAGGTAGGCTCAACACAGTTTCACCTGTGTGGTACCATTAAGCGCAGTATCACGCGCTACGTTATCGTAAGAGTAAGATCCGTCGGTGATTAAGAAATCTTACTCCCACTTTGCACTGGGAAGGCAGAGGTTAGTGTGGCTGCAGTTGTCCATGCAGGAAGCCTGTGAAAGACAAGCTATGTCTCCTGATTCCAAGCCACTTGGACCTAAATGCCTCCCTGGGGCTGGTTCACCCATCTTTGCTTCTGCCTCGGTGCCTGAATCAAGCAAAGTATTGATGGTCTGTGTCCTTCTCACCTTATTTTTCTCCATGCACGTTTGCCTCTCAGTACTGCTCAGCTCTCTGTCCCAAGGAGTGCTGCTGTCTCCCTTCCTGGGCCTAACTGAAGGGAAAAGACAGGTTGGGCATGCACTCCTGATGGCACTGAGGTACACACCCAACCTCATCCCTTCCCAAAAGGGGAAAGACCAGCTGGTGCCCTACTGCAACAAGCTCGGAATCCAGCATTTCAGGATTGTACTTGTGTTATCCCCAAGAGATACTAGAGAGATCTGAACCTAGAAAGGTTAGAAGCTACCACTTTGATCCACTATTGCTGCACAGAAGGCAGTGCCAGGGGATAGAACTCCAGCCCCCATTGCAGCACGCCATTTGCTTTCTTTTCTGCCCTCTCCTCTCTGCCATTCTCCCTCCCTGCCAGTCCTTGTCCTCCCCGTTCACCATGTCTCCCCGTCAGATACACACACGCTCCCTTCCTCATCTCCTCCAGGTCAGGCTCTCTGTAAACACTGCTCTCCCTATCCCATGTGGCTGGTCAGGAGCTCAAGCCAAGGAGGGGGTGGAGGGATATTACTCACGGAAGGTGTGGCTGTTGCTCCCTCCAGCGCTAAATTTCAAAGTCCAGCTTAAACCAAAAAAATAATTCAGCAATCCACCCGGCCCCGGCCCTCCCCACACCCCAACCCCCAGGCAGGCTTCTCAGGGGAAGGCTTTTAGTCTCTCTTTATCTTCCCTCCTCAGCACCGACAGACCCCTCGGTCCCCGTATGGAGGCTGCGGGCAAGGCTGGCAGGCACGTGCCCCGCGGGCGGCAGAACCACGGCTCCAGCTAACGTGAGGCTCAGCTGAGCGGGGCACTGGGGTCAAGAGATGTTAAGATCGCTCCCGGTGCGACCGCACTAAATGAGCCGCCACTTAGCTGTTGGAGACGTCGGAATACTTGGGGTCTCACACTAATGCTTTATGCGTCATGTACTCAGAGCGTGCGTAAATCCATCTGTTCAGGATTTTAAGGCTGTAGCAGTTTTGATTCTGATCTAAAGACCACTCAACCGAAATGTTGCTGAATTTCGCTACAGTAAAAATCAAGGGGCAACTGGGCTGTGTCTCCATCAGAGGTGGCTGCACAGCAGCAGCCTTCCTTCCTCAGTCCCTGGCTTTGTCTGGTATCCTTTGGGATAAGCAGGCGTACAAAACTCATGCCGTGTCTGCAGCTGTGCCTCCCCAAACTTCAGACTGCGCTCATCAGCCTCATCGGCACTTGAGGAGGACAGTTAGGCAGTATTATACACATTTTGTACTACACTAAATGGGATGTACCAAAACTTTCACATGGACCACGTGAACTGGATTTGAGATGGCCTCCTTAACTATCCTGACGTGTTTTGTTTTTTTTTAATATGTCAGCCAGGACATGGTAGTAGCTACATCCTAAAAACATCCATTATCTTAGACAAGACAAACCCTCTGACTGATTTTATCCTCTGACGGAGTCTCCATGCATTCAAGGTGAGAAGTAGAACAACTGCAAGGACTTGCAAGCAAGCCACAGCAGTACTCCTCCACTGGGATACAGCACAGTATGTAATCCATGAAAATGTTTGGGTGGGGTTTTTGTGGGGTTTGGTTGTTTTGTTTTGTTTTTTTTCCTTAAAACATGCCTACAGGTAAGCAGAAGCAAATAAGAAAATTGTAAACAAAATAAATGCTCTGAATTTAGTCACATTTTACACGGTTAAAAATGAAGATAAGACAGCACACGTGGCCCCTAGAATTTTTCACAGGTTGCTGTAGCCCTTGGGTTTAAAAAGCAGAGAAACTGTAACACGGCCAATCTACTGTCACTCTTGAAGACTGCAGAGAAGGGCTACAGCCCTTCAGAAAGAAGGCACTACTGTAACAAATACTCGTAATTACCATTCTCAGCACAGAACTTTGCTCCTTCACAGATGCTAGGAGGGTCACCAGAGTTGCAATTCAGGAGCACATTGCAGCGGTCCCCTTGCTCAGCTCCCGTCATCCCCTTTCGTGACCCAGCAAGTGTCTCTGGAGTCACCCAGGGGCGATGGCCACTCTGGTATGTTGGCACACTGCAGTAAGGGTCTTTGGACTTGCCCTCAGGGCTAGCGCGAGTCTAACCTGGCAACCACCCTCACTGACACCATCCTGGCTACCTGACCTAGGGCAGTGTGTGAGATTGTGTAGGTGACAGGGAAAACAACCCATAGGAGCTGCCAAGCCTCCTCTGCACGTTACACGTACTAGCACTAGTGTTACTGGGTGTGACAGCGTCTGCTGCGTAAAGACTTTATTTGGGGATGGTCCATGCAGCCTCATCTGTGCTCTACAGAGTTTGCATCTGTTCGGGGCTCGAGTCAGCTCAGCCTCAGGGACTGTGCCAAACTCGCATTTCCCATGGTTATTTGGCTGCACAGGAGGACAGAGAAACTCCTCTCCTTGACCCCACCTGACTTTCCTCGGGAAGAGCTGTTGCTCTTATCTGGTGTGACAATGCTTCTTTGAGCCAGCCAGCGAATTCACCATGATCACAGAGAGATCAAAAACCTTCAAGTGAACGCTACGGCTTCGATGAGTAACGTCATGGGAATGCAGTCAATGACGGGAGCCAGCAAGCTCTCACGCAACACTGAGCTTGTGCAGCTCCACTCTCCCATGGTCATCTCTCTACAAGCTTCCACCTCCTGCTCACCTCCTCCCAGAACCCTGCTGCCAAAAAGGATGCCCCTCTTCTGTACTGACCAAGGCCACCAGAAAGGCAGGTTCCTTTTGCTGCCAAGCAGCAGGAGCAACAAGAAGCCATCGCTACTTGTGGACCACTATAGTCACGATGCAGCTGGGAGAGGAATCTCTTCCTCAGGAGCGACGAGGCCCATCTGGCAGTGACACTCCTGGCCTCCGCAAGGAGGTAGGTGAGCACCGCTTGTATAGTGACAGCTGGTAGAGCTCAGGGCTCTGCTTTCCAAAGCTGGCCCTCAGTTTAAGTCTAGACCTCTTCCAAACCACCCTCAGCATTCGCAGCAGCTCCTGCAGTTCTGGCTGTCTTCCACCTAATGAAACAGAGTGCAACATAAGGTCTGCTGGTTATCTAAAGCCAGAGAGCCTAAAACAGAAACTGCATTTGGGAATGAATCCCTTTGTGATTGATTCCTGGAGGTCTCACAGCAAGTGAGTGTCAGAACCAGCCTCGGGTCTGGGATTCTCTGGGTTTGCTCTACGATGCTTAATTCACCGGACCGTGCTGCCAGGCAGAACTGGGGAGCTTGCAAGTCTTACAAGCTCTTCGACTGGTTCAAGGCACTTTGCAAAAACCCTCACACAAGCATGGGAAGAGCTCATCAGATTGTTAAAGAATTTACAAAGCCCACAGCTGAATTTCTAGGGCTGCAAGGCAAGTGCCAGTGTTTAGGAAAGACCCTGCAAAGAAACACTTCCAACTTGTAAAGCATGCGGGATGCACTCCATACAGCATGCTGCTCCTCTGAGATGCCATCAGCCACATAAACTGCACTCCAGTCCTCAACCCCTTCCGCAGGGATCTAACACGTGCCATCGCTTAGTGGCTATCAACAGCTTCAACTTCTGTCCCAACAAAAGAAACCCGCAAAGACAATTATAGATTTTAAAGCTAGAACACTGCAGCAATCCAAGTGCAGTATGTCTTGATTTGTCTGAGCAGGAAGAATGAATGTAGCACTCTGAAGAGTCCAGGATTCCCTCCTTCCTAGAGCACCAGAGAAAGCACCTACTTTCTTGTTTTGCAAAACCCAACTGCTATTCTATATAGTGCTTTCCAACTTCATCACTCCTAAAATGTTCTCTCTCTTCACACATCCATAAGGATGAAGTTTCTAAAGGCGCCAGTGGGAGTTTAGAATCAACCCCCATCGGTTTTAAGGAGGAACCGAGTGCTCAATTGCCCCTTGCACCTTTGAAAAATCAAACCTGGAAACACAAGTAAAGCACCAGCACGCCGAGGTAACGCCGCAGCAAGGAGCTAAACTGCTTCCTAACTAACGCTGCCCAAGGCTGTGCACGCCAGCAAAGCCCCTCCGCCAGACCTTGTCAGGGTCTGCGCCACACAGAGCTGGGTTCTGTTCCAGATCTCATCGCAGGCTGAACAGGTCATGCCACCAGGACTGCGCCACGTATTTCCCACAGTCTGGGCCAGCCCTATGTCACTGAGTGAGGGCTCTTACCTCAACTGTGTTTCCTTGTTCTGAAATGAATTTATAACTAAGTCCAGTCCAGGTCCCATTGAATTCGATGGTGAATGTACTGCTGTGTCA
Source organism: Phaethon lepturus (assembly GCF_000687285.1). Taxonomy (NCBI): domain Eukaryota; kingdom Metazoa; phylum Chordata; class Aves; order Phaethontiformes; family Phaethontidae; genus Phaethon; species Phaethon lepturus. Next base: position 79,445 of record NW_010565540.1, on the reverse strand, counting down.
CCCTTTAATATAAGGCAGCCTCGCTTGCTACTAAATTTAACCTTTGTGGAGAAAATAAGGACCCCTAACAACTTGAGCCAATATCTGAGACTGCAAACCCTTCAGGTAACATGTAGTGTAGCGGCATGCAGGGAGGAAGGATGCTAGGATGGAGATCTGTTTGGAAATTTCACCGAGATTGGATGCAGCACTTGAGGCTTGCAGTCAAAGGCTGACACGTAATCGCTTTGATCAGCGTGGCTGTGGATTATTTTGTGTTCTCAACGGTAGAAGGCAGGCGAGATCAGGGTCAGATTTTGACCTATACTGTGGTATCTGCCAGTGAGATACCGCCGCTGGCACACAGAAGAGCTGTGATCAGGCAGAGGATATGTGGCCCGGGGAGTGAGCTAGCTGGCAAGAGGTTATGGAAAGGGTTTTGGGTGCTGGTCATTCCATCCCATTCTTACCTCACCTGATGGTCTCAGGCAGGAGGAGCGCAGTGGTCTGCATGGCTCAAACGGACAAATGGAGGGATGTTTGAGACTCATCTCTGCTGAGCTGGAGACCTGAGGGATGAGCGCCTTAACACTGCTCTGTCTCTTGTTACTACGCTCTACCAAACTTCCCTGTGTTGAATTCAGTGCCTTCCTCCTGTTCTTGTAGTTGGGCTTTGTCTGAGGACACAGAAAGGCAGAGGGAAATGCAAAGAGACTGGTGAGAAGTAACATTAGTGCAATACAGAGCACAGCATCATTTGCTCCGGGGTCATTTGCCTTCCTAGCTTCTACATCACTGATACTGCTATCACGGGCGCGTAAGGCACAGCCGAGATTGCTCTGCCTGCGTCCTGGGAGCAGCCTGCCTCACCGAGACAGCCTGAACGCAGAAGTAAACCCCCTCCCTGCACAGCCTCGGGAGGGCACTCACCGCTGGGCGGAGGGGCTCTTGTTTTCTCTGTGTTGCAAGATGCCTCCCACCGTACCACCAGCGCTTCACAGCTCACGGCGACACTGCGCGAAGGACCGGTGGATGCAGACAGCTCTCCATACTCCCTGACACTTCCAACTTGCTCTCCATTGAGCAGCCCTCAATACAGGCCAACTGAAGAACCAGGGCTTGTACCACAAGTCCAGCCAACTTATTTCCTTTCTTGGTTTTGTGGTTACACAAATATTCCCGCCTTGAAGACCCTTTCTCCTTGTCCTCCATCCTCCTTTGGCCTTACGCAGCAAGCATGCTTCCCTACGGCTCTCTGAGGCAGCCAGCACAGCAATCGCCGGGCAATCCTGTGAAATCACGGTACGTTTAATTCTTCCCCTGCCCTGCCCCACATCTCCCCTCCTCTCTGTGGGTCTCTCCCTCCAGGCTGCCTGAAAGCTTTCATCTTTGTGCTATAGTATCTCCTTGCCTCAAACACTGCTGCAATTCTTCCCCTCCCCAGCAAGCCTGGCTATGCCGGGAGCCCCGCGACAGCTGTGCAGAACGCAGGCGTTTCATAATGGAAGTTGTGCAGCCACCTAAACAAAACGCTGCTTGCTGGGGCTGCCTCTCGCTCACGATTCAGGCAATGCCTGCCAGTTACTAGGCAAACTGGGACTCCAGGGGCCTTGCTGGGAGCTGCCTACTCAGCCTGGAGGGTGCAAAAAAATGCTCAATGAAGAGCCTCCATGCCCAGGAGCTCTGTTTGTATCCAAAACACAGTGAAAAGCCAAGCAGAGGTACCCCCCAGTAGTTTTGGGGCAAGATGTCTCAAATCAACACATAGCGGCAGCAGGAGACCAGTTTGGCTCCGCTGGCAAACAACTGCTGTCATACAGCACAGAACAAAAATGTCAAACCGACGGGCACAGATGCCTTTGTGGACGTGACAGGCTGTCAAAGTTGAGGAAGATGTCCTCAGTGAAGCCCCCACGGAGCAGTACTCAGCCGCAGCACTGATGTAAGGGCACACACCCATGCAAGAACACATCCCACACACACCTTGGTCTTCCAGCTGTACCACCACAAGAGCCGAGACAGACAGATGAGGCAGGCAGAGCTTCATCAGCCCAAGGAGATGTGTCCTCACAGAGTCTCTCAGTGGTGGCCGGCTTTGACTGCAAGCCTCCTTCCGCCGCAGCCTGTGGGCAGAGTAAGACGGCAGAGGATGCAGTCGTGCCCTTCCCCGCGCCCTGTACACACCTAAGGTAGCTCCCACGCTGCTGGAGGCGGAAGCAGACCACTGCGGGCTCGTTCTGTTATCTCCTCTGGGCAAGAGAACTACACGGACAAATCTCTCACTAGTTATTCATTAACTGCAAGAGGTTCGTTCCCAAGATGGAGAGAACACCACCATCGATTTAAAAAAATAATAAAGGATGGTCATCAGCAAGGGACACCCGTTCCAGCAGACCTCTCCATCACGGGAGACCAGCACAGTCAGAAGCACAAGGGCTCAAGCCAGCACCGCTGGGATTCAGAACAACTAGGGCAGAGAGGAAGCATTTGCACACACGCACAAAAAAAAAAGATCGGACCAAAACCTTTAGGGCAGGTTGGGAAGGGGCTCCTGCTGCACCTCACACAGCTTGTGCCAGTTCACCGCTCATGCGAGGCCCTCCCGCAGCGAGACCCAAGCTGGAGGCCGGTCCCTCACATCTATTACTGTCACTCCCCAGGTCTGCGCCTGCCCGCTGCAGAGCAAGCGCCGGGAGCGGGCACAGAGCAGATCAATGCCAGCGGCGCCCAGCTGAGCGCTGGGAACGCCTGCACAGGGCAAGTGCCCTACCGCCAGCATGGCCCACCGACGCCGGGCGCCTCGGACCAGGCACGCCAACTGCGGGAAGGGAAGCGTCGCGCATCCGCTCTAGGCTTGATCGAGCCCCTCTGCTGACTTTGACAGGAACAAACAAGCCCACAAAAGCTGGGTTTGCCTTTCAAGGAAGCTCTGTTGACTGGAAGAACTGCAGCGTAAGTAGAGATTGCCAAAAAGGCAGGGAAATTGGGCTGCCAGAAGAGTCCACGTATTCTCACGCGAGTGGTTTCAGAGCAGTACACGTGGGCCTCTGCGCGAGTTGCATCCTTCTATGCACACCAGCTCTGCTGTTGTGGCCTGTCACGAGCTCCGAGCCACACTCTTCCTCTCCTACACCATTACACACCACTCTTCCACTTGTACAGTTTTCCAAGTCTTCCCTTACACTGAGGCAGACTGACCCGGCTCTCAGTCTCTTCATACTAATCTGGCCTCGTAAGGCAAGCGAGCATCACCCTGCAATTGCAAGTAGCACCCGTTTTCCCTTTGTCCGGTGAACTGAAAGCACTGAGTTAACCTGCACCAAAGCACTGAGAGCTACAGACACCATCCAGCTAGAAAGCCTTCCATAGAGAAATTGGTTTTACTTCCCTTAAGCTTAATACTGTACCTGAGAAATTAGCTGGTCAAGTAAGGTTTTGTGTAATGCAAGGGACCAGACCATTACCTCTTCTGAAAAGCACAGACTAATTAAATAACCTTTCATGGCGTGATTTTTTTAAATATGTTTTCTGTACAACCAGCTTCAGATCACCGTGTCTTAACTTCTTCCTTTTTTTCTAACTGAAGTACAACCTAGCATCCTTGGGAAAACCGATGAAATGAAGTGTACCATGCTGGTTTCCATTTACAAGTAATTAACAATTAGATCACAGCTTTTTCACTCATTTTCTTCACTTGCTTGGGAGTGCATCAGTCTGGCTTACAAATTGTTTGAAAATTTGTTTTCTAGTGTAGTTTTGGATGCTTTATGGCCAATGGGTTGAAAACCACCTTTCTCAATAAGCTGGAACTTTCCCCTACAGCCACCAACGTACCAAAGAGTCAGAGAGTCTTCTTGTAAATAGCAACTACAGCCCTAACTACATGCAATAGCTAAGACTTTCAATAGTAAAACAGGTTTTAAAGCAACGTCCACCATGCCTGCTGCATACACATTCATGTATTTTTCTCCTTAGTAACTGTATTAAAATAGTCACTCCTAAGCATGGATTATTTTATGTTTACACAAGGGTAGTATCCAGAGTTTTATGTTTTTCTTTCCCCACAAGAGGAAGTGTTTACAGAAGAGGCAATATCCTTTTTATGAGACTGATATAGTAACAGGTAGGAAAAAAACCCACAAAACAAAACCAAAGCATCAGGCAAGCCCTTATACATACCAGCACTTTTTATAGGCATTTTTATAGGAACTCAGTAGTTCAGCCACCTTTGAGCTCTTAATTCCCTGATAGTACTTAGGCTCTTCAGGAGCAACCATAAAAACTATTCCATGCAGCCATTAATAGGATTACTTTCTTCCAGGCATTCCTTTTCCTGCCTGTATTTCTCATGGCTGGTCAGAAAGCTCCTGTTCCTCTCCTGAAGCTGTTCCACTGGCTCCCCTTACTCTCCTCCTCTCTGACCCCGTCAGCCACAAGTACTGCTTTCCCCTTTCCAGAACACGAACTCCGACGGCATTATTCAGCTGTAGTGTAAACAGCACCAGGCACCGAGATCCTGCTTTACAAGCCTACAGAGACGCGTCCCTTGCTCCGCAGGGCGCTTACTACCAGGCTTCTGGGAAACTCTCGCTCACCAGTCTGAGCTCACCTTTGCCGAAGGATCCCAGCACCTTTCTATTTTCCCACAGGGCAGACTTCTACGCTATTCTTGCTTGCACTCAGTCCTCCTCTCCCTGCCACTTTCTCATACCCTTCCAAGGGGTCCCTTGTCCTTCCAAAGAGTCCCTTGTAATCAACTGCCTTTGTTTGCATTAGTGTCATTCTTTTGGTATGGCACATTGAATTCAAGTACTTGGTAACTCAAAGCATCAAGTTTCTTCCTTAACTCTCTTCTCCGCTGAAGAAGAGAGACTGCTAGAGCAGAGTCTCCTGCAGTTTCCACCCTTGGCTGCACGGGGCCAAGCTCGAGCTAGTGACTGCTGCACAGAAAGGCAGGGTGTAGAAGTGTCAAGCTGATTTCAAGGGGCAGAGATGTTCCCCAAAGCGTTTTTCCCACTCCAGCAAAGGCCGAGATCCAGAACAAGACAGAGCTAGCGAGGTGCCGATCAGCCCCAGTGGCAGCCAAACTGTTTCCCAGAGCCTTCCAGAGAGCTGTAGCGATGCACCAACACCATATCCCTCATCCCTCTGCAATGAGAGAGCACAATGCAGCTTCTTCCAACTCTCAAACTCACGCACAATCCTTTAAGGCATAATCTCAGGCAAATCACAACGATCATTCTCCAGGTCAGACTTGGGAACAGTCACATACACCAGCCATGCTTCTACATCCATTTTATACACAGTGCCATACAATATACAGAAACTTTTATATACATATATCTTTATATAATATGCTATATTAATCTGTATCTTTCTTTACAGCAATATTAGTTTGGATCTTTCATACATAGGTACAAAAAGTCACATGAGAATGGCACATGAGGAGTGCTTTAGTTTCCTTGTAGTCTTCATGCTGGGGCAGCTCGGAGCAGGGTTTCGGAGGGCAGCATTCCCAGGATGGGCAGTGACCTCTTGGTTGAGCCTGGGGACATGGGATCCTGTGCTGTCTCCCCCCCGATTGCATATGCAAGCACTCTAAGCCCTGCAAGAGGCAGTCAGAGCAGCTCAGAGCTCCCTAGAAGGACTGTTTCTCCCATAAACACAAAAGGCTTTAGCTATAAAGAGGCAATTGGGGTCAAAGAGTTAATTCATAGCTACCCTACTCTGAGGTGCCCCAGCACATGATGTGAGAGGTGACAGAAGCAGGCAGAAGGGCTTTTCCATTGAGGCATTGGTGTCCGCTGTCAGAGAGAGGAGTGGGAGGCAAGGGAGTTACTGTATGCCACTGCTGCGTGGAGCCCCCCACCAGCAGACAGCTCCTGTGGCATGGAGGCCGTCCAGCTTGGCTCCACCCAACACAGCTGGCACTAAAAAGCACAAAAAGATGAGAAAGGAAACAGATTCTACCAGTTCCTCTGGTCTTGCTGTCTCTGCTCGTTCACAGCCATAAAGGAGGACTGGTGGCCGTCATGGCAGGACACCGGAGCAGAGTTGAGCCAAAGGAAAGGGTCTTAAAGGGCAGAGCGCTTCCCTCCTGCTGCCCCAGGCACGCAGGCTGGGAGGTGCAACCCATCGCCAATAATCCCTGTGTTGACATTAGTAATTAAGTTTATCACTAGGACAGGAGATTGAGACTATTCCCTGGACATCACCTCTTCAGTCAGCTGCAGCATTTGTGGAGGGAAAGCTGGGAAGCTGTAGCCTCAGTAGTTGCAGATGATGCCACTTTGCCACCAGACAGTGGCCATCAGCAAGCGCTGTGGACATACTGATAAAGGATTTAAGACCCAAAAAAAGGTGCATGGCTGTGGTCTAGCAAACACACCGCGATGCCACCTCTTTGCACACAGAACATCCCCACAGTAGTGCATCAAGAGAGGAGCGACCGTACAGGCACGTGCCGCCGAGCCAGCCTGAGTGCCGAGTGACACACGCGCTGCTTCGGGCTGCTCCCTCCTGCCGGCACTGCCACGTGCACCAGGTACCTCCGACTCTGAGCCATCAGAACTGCACAAAGACCGTGATGGAAAGCAGGGCAGTGGAATCCCAATAAAAACCAAAATGAAGCCTTGTTCCTGCGCTGCTCTGTGTTTAACGATTTTGCAGAAATAGGTAAGTAGTCAGATAGAGGTTCCCTACATTATACAGATATGGGGGATATATCTGTATGATATATCAGATATATCTATACACACAGATATATCAGCCCCATACAGATATGCTGGGCAGGTAGAAAACTGCAGTAAATGGAAAACAGAGCACAGGATGACAAGGTGAGGTCAGAGATCTCAAACACAGCAATGAAAGCAGCAAAAAATGCCCAACTCTCTAAAAAGAGAGCTTACCTTTGGAAGATGGCTGTGCCAGAGCCAGGGAGAGAAATGTCAGTAAATCAAAACTGCAGTGGACAGCTCAGAATATGTTGAGTCCCTTTCAGCATAAGCTCTTGCAAAAACAGAGTCAGATCTTGAAGAGTAGAAAGACTTTTGCTCATGAATAGACCTGAGAGGAAGTTTTACTCATGAACAGACCTGTTAAACACTGACTGAGGTCACATACACCAAAGATAAGAAGTGGTAGGAAGTCTTCCCTTCCCTCTGCACAGAAAACACTTGCTTTGCACAAGATGAGGTTCTAGATTGGAGGGGGCTAGCAGGGTAACTGCTGTGTGGGTTCGAGGAAACAGCCTGCCTCAGGTCAGGCTTTGCTACCGGCACTTGGATACTACCTGAGGCAGCAGGGGACCGCGGAGAAATCTGGCAAGTCCTAGCTGAGGCAGAAAGGGAGGGCCCGGCAAGGGCAACTCTGTACCAGTCCTTGGCCACGCTGCGTTCCCTTTCGTATGCCCAGAGAAGAAATCATGCGCAGAAGTGGGAAAGGAAGCCGGCGGATGTCTGGTTCCAAGCAGGAGGCTTGGACCTCAAGCCAAAGGAAAACAAAGGCACAACAGGTACAAACAAGAAAATGAGCAAAGAAGAAAACAGTAACAGAGACAGCAAAGTGCTTGGAGGCAGCTGATGCTTTTTAGGACTGCAAGTCCCTACGACCAAGCAAGGAACTGCACTCTCCTCGATTGTTTTGAATTTCCAGGGTGCATACCCTTAAGCAGCCTAAGTTTAGGCTAGCAACATCCCCCTGCGCAGAGCATAGCAGCTCTCAGAGAAGTGCTGGGCACAGATCTCCAGCTGGGAGACGGGGAAGAAAGAAGCACAGCCCAAGTTTGGCACTTTGCAGCACTCCTGCCGCACAGGGAAGCCAACAGCCTTGCTGCTCTGCAGAACACGCTGCCCTCCGCACAGCAGGCTATTGTTAAACAGTGAGGGATCGCCTTCCTAAAATATTTCTCCACTCTAATGACACAGAGTTTACAAATTAATAGGTTTTAGGTTTCAGGCTCTGTCCGCCACAGATCTAAGACCCAGCTATCCTAGCAGTAGTTGACTCACAGCTGGAATATAAAACTCTGAAGCAAACAAGCCACAGGTCCCCAGGCTCATCCCTGCCATCTAACCAACCAGATCTCACTGCAGTGGATGCACCCTCCAAGGGCACAGAGCAGACACACAGCCTGCTCAGGAGCTGGCAAGAGGGAGAAGGACATCAGTGAATGCTGATACAGTCTAGTTCACATACTTCTCACACTTGACCCATAACACCAGTATGGCCATCTGACTGGAGAGCAAGGAACTCCCAGATCAAGTCCCACCTCCCAGCTGCAATCTTTCTTTCTCCCATTCTTCCCATAGCTGCCAAGAGTAGGCAATGTTTGCCTCCAGCAGGCAGGATGTGCTCTGCCTGCGCCACGGAGCATCGCCTCCTCCACGCAGGAGCGCCGGGAGAGGGAGCTTTGGCACAAGAGATGCAGTTCTTCCCTAAATCCAACGCTGCAGTTCAGTACTGCACAGGCTCTGAGAAGAACCTGCAACAAGCCTGATTCAGCCAGTGCTTTCCAGTGTTTCAGAGCAATATATTCCTTCTTTCAGAGCTGTCTGTGCAAAACCGCTGCTGAATTCCCAACCCTCCCTTTCCTTAAGCAGTCTAAAGAGGCACTAGGTGCACTGCAAGCAGGGAAGAAGCTGACATTTCACAGCACAACCACCATCCATGTTAAATCTGCCTTGGTTTTTACACTGAGCTTTCAGGTTCAGTGCATTCGGTATTTGACCCATTTCCCTTTTATTTCCCTGTACTTCTCTAACTCATTACTTTTGCTGCCACAGAACTCTAATGAGGGAGCACTTAGCCAACAACTATCTACTCACTCTATGCTTTTCCAACTAGAAAGAGGACTGCAGAGATTGTCTATATACTTCCTAAAGTGCAGAGGAGCTCTATGAGAGTCTGTTGGCAGCAGCATAATTAAATAAGAGCTCTCAGCAAAAATCCAGCTTTAGCGGGGTGAATTTAAACAAGAAGGGATCACAGAATCACAGAATCATTAAGGTTGAAAAAGACCTTTAAGATCATCAAGTCCAACCATCAACCCAACACCACCATGCCCACGAAACCAAACGCGATGACAAACAAGTGACAGCATGGAAGGATTGTCAGCAAAAGCCATCTCAGACTTCAGTTGTCTGAGCAGAAAGCAACAAGTGTAATGCTACAGATTGGAGGAAAGCTGAAGGAGCTTTTAAGCAAAAAGTAAACCTGCTAGGTTTGTTGAGGGCCTGAGTTATTTTAAATGTCTGCCAGTGTTTCTGCATTACATTTAAAGACTTATAAACTACTTCATCAGCAAATTAGTGACCTGTGCGGCTTTAGTCACCTGTGTGGCTTAACATGTTCTGCAGGCAGTAGTTGCAAACACCATCCCTAAAAAAAAAAAAAGAAACTGAAATCAAATGGTACTGCTACCCTTGCTGCAAAGGGAGAAAAGCTGCTGCAGCCAGAACATCCTCCTCCTGCCAAGAGAAGGGAGGATCCCGGCGGCAGGTATGCATAAGCACGAAGCAAACGCAGCATCAAGCAGAGCTCCAGCCCAGCTGATTCCCAAGGCAAACACAGAAGTGCTTCTGCTGTGGAAATGCAACAGAATAGGCTAGAATGCCCTCCAGCATCACTGTTCTGTTGGGATTTTGCTGCGGGCTGTGTTGATGAGTACGTGCAGTATTTACGTGTGCACGTGGCATCCACTCACCAGCAGAAACAAACATGAGCTTGCAGCTCAGTAGCTAAACTTTAAGACGCTCTAAATTTCACTACATCTAAAAACCCATTTGTTCAGGTTGTAAAATGTGTAAAGGAACGCGGGTACAGTTTGCATAGGTAATACGTATCCTGTTTTGCTACAAGAAAGGTCTAACAGCCATTCTAGGAAGGGGGCAAGTAACAGGGTGCCAGTACGATGGCACACAACAAAGCACATATGTTTTGGGCTAGCTAAAACTGACGCTCCTTCTCCCAAGTCTTCCCTGTAGGGATAGAGCCACAAAAGACAAACTCTAAACACACCAGCACATGCATCTCAGCAATGATTAACCACAACTAATCACCAACACAAGGGATAATTCTGATCATTTGTATGCCCCGAGTTGTAAATTAAACTGGGTATCTCTGTGGGCAATTCAATGACAATATTGGTCTTTCCCTGCAGGCAGATAAAAAAAGCTAAGTGCATAAAGAATCTATTTGAAGAGGCCATTTTACAAATCATCAGGATGCTCTCCAACATGCACAGATCTCATCACCCCATCTAAAAGCCGGATACAGGAAGGATTAAAATGAATGTAGAAGTGGGGAGCAGTAGTAACCAGAAACATGGAAAAGCTTTACAGAGAGAACATTAAGACTGGGGCCCACATTAATTTAGAGCAATGAAAAATCAGAGACACCTGATAAAGAAACAAGATCACTTAAGATATTAAAGGACAGTTTAAAAATACCCCCTTTATTAGGCCCAGATTACAAAGAGTGAACCTGAGCAGAGGGGAACCTTATTAGGAGATGATACTTGAAAAAGTAATGCCATATTCATCCAGTCTGCTGTAGTTTGATACAGATCGGTCCTGTTCTCTTTCTTTTGATAGAGACAGGACACAGCAACAAGTCAGACTCCCGCAGCAGAAGCAGCTCCAAGGAGCACACACTGATCCTGTATCCCTGTGCTTGGTGCTTTTTCTTCGTAAGTGCCCTTGTTCATTGACAGCAACACCTACTTCCCACCTAAACCCTGTTTGGGACCTTCAGCTATTATGCAGTCTAAGCAACAATGTCCTAGAAGTGTATAAAAGGGAGTCACTGGACTTCATCCAGTCTGCTGTAGTTTGATACAGATCGGTCCTGTTCTCTTTCTTTTGATAGAGACAGGACACAGCAACAAGTCAGACTCCCGCAGCAGAAGCAGCTCCAAGGAGCACACACTGATCCTGTATCCCTGTGCTTGGTGCTTTTTCTTCGTAAGTGCCCTTGTTCATTGACAGCAACACCTACTTCCCACCTAAACCCTGTTTGGGACCTTCAGCTATTATTGCAGTCTAAGCAACAATGTCCTAGAAGTGTGTAAAAGGGAGTTACTGGACTTGTGTATCTACACTCGCAATCAGCTTTGCCATCTCAGTCCTCTGTAAAGAGCAAAATACTCAAGAAGTTGTATGAGATAAAGTTCTTAAAAAGTTGCAGAAATTATGAGTGAACACTGAAAAAATACTGACCACAGGCCATAAGCAAAAGCTAGAGGTAGCTAAAGAACCTCTCGGTGTTCGGATAGCCTTAGCCACCAGAGATGGCAGCAGCTCTCCCACGCGAATCAAGACAGAAATCCCATTCAACTGTGCCAGATCATCACGAGACCATGGGGAATAGCTTTCCCATGCTTGAGTGGTGCTACCGAGGATGTAGATTAAGACACCATCATCCTGAGAGAGAGCAACCGAAAGAGAGAGAAGTTAGCTCCTGGTTAGGTGACGGGAATAGGGAGCAAAGAAAAGAGGAGAGGTTAGAGGGTGGCAGGTTTAGGAGAAAATGCATGTTCCAAATGGAAAGGGCAGCTTCCCAGAGAAGGAGAGGGGATAATGTCAAGTATTGGAGAAAGGCTTTCTTTCTGTTCAGCACTGGTACATATCAGCACAGCAGGATCTTGTCTATGTTCTTGGCACTGCTACAATTAAAGCAGCAATAAAAGCAATTATTATTGATGCAGAAGAGTCTCCAAAACCACAGCCAGCCAACATTATGTGCTAAGGGCTTGACGATCAAAACTCACTGGGATATTATCAACGGGATTATTTTATTCCAATTTGGACACGCCCAAAGGGTTGGTGTACAGTTTATAGGTGCAAAAAAATGGACAGCAGTACCAAATCCTTCACACCTTGTGAGTGCATTCGCAGCAGGGTCAGAGGCCGTTCTTAACTAAGCTGTTGGAGGGAGTTCAACACACACCTAGTTAAGGGCCTCCCATGTTGCCCCTGAAGGTTTCAAGGCTTCAGGATTATATTCCACCACAGCCTGCTGAGAATATCGCGAACAAGCACGCAACGGCAAGTGCCAGCTACACAGTCAGCCGAAATCTGCCACACCAAGGGATCGTGGAAAGGGCAGGGAGCCCAGCTAGACTCTTTGGCAAAGCTGCATTGGTGCAGAGAGTTTCACTTACTGCACGTTAATTTTAAGGTGCACGAAGCCCACTCTCTGCTCTCAGGAACTGCGTGGCTTCAGCTTTACACCTCTACCAAAATGCTCTTAGAGGAAATTTTAAGGACGTGCCATTGAACTGGGTGAACTGCTGTCTACTCAGCTGGGTTCTGGGGTGCCAGGCACTATGAAGTGCACTTCCAGCTCTGCCTCCACGTGGGGTGGAACGTCCCATTGAAATATCAAGGGAACATACAAAGATTAGAAGGCACAAAGCTCAAGAGTAGGAACCAGAAACCAAGAGATTAAGAAATCTGAAGACGCTTCTTGTTTCCAAGGACAGCTGCACATCAGACTGGAGTGAGGGCAGAGAAAGCAGACAACAGTATGCACTACAAATGAAGGAGGTAGCTACAGGCTTAGCATTTAGGTTTTTTAGCTTTCCAGATACTCTCTTCCAGGATGAAATAGGAGATCAGCCTGTCCAAATGCTCTTAGAGAAAAGGAGTGATGAGAATCAAGACACAGAGACATTTAAAGCAGAAATAATGCAAAGAATGTGGATTTACTCTGTGAGACCTAGGAACAGATCTGTTTGTCAAGAGAGAACAACGGGAAACAGGAATTACCCATAATGTGATGCAGTAAGAACTTTAACTAGAAGGGCTCTTTTGCACCTTTACTGCCTTGATCTATGGCAAACCCAGGTCACAAACATTAGGTATTTCCAGGCTTTTCAGAAGAAGCCTAATAGTCACAGAGCACAAAGCAAAACTGCAGCATGCCAGGCAGCTTCCTGCTACAGGTGAACAGGGCAAGGTAACCCCGTTCCCCGGGACACAGTTCCAATGGCACAGAGAAGGAAACAGTCACGCACCATGACTGCGTATCCCAGGACACAGCGGAGGTACGCCCAGGTCAGAAGTGACTTTCTAGTGCAATATTGTGACCCATTAAACATCATCAGGTCACTACTGAAATAATTTTTTCTTAATACGGAGGTAATTCACCTTCCTCTCCTTGAGTCATCTCCCCACCATCCTCAGGTAGGGCACCAATAGTTCCACCTAGTCTCAGAGACAGCCATCTCCTAATACCTCACGGCCAGGGACAGAGATGATTCTTCCATTAATGTTTGTAAAGTGCTTTGCAGATATAAAGCTCTGCCTAAGTGCTAAGTGTTATTACTACCCATCTTCTGCCGACGATTAAAGGCAGAAATTAACTCCTTTTCCCCACTCCAACACGTGTCGGCAGTCTGCGTCAGGAGGTGAGCTAGCCTGCTAGCCTCGGCCTCCCTACACTTCAGCTCCTCTTTCCCCTCAAAACTACCCAATTTAATTGTGCGTATTTCTGGACACCACCTTTCTAGTGTTTCTAGGGTGCGTGCAGCAGTTCAGCCTTACCCTGTGGTCTGCCATAGCGAATGATCCGATGGCACTTAAATAGCTGTTCTATATGAGCTCCTGAACCACACAAGCTCTCAGCAAGGGGAAGAACACTGCTCTTTTCTGAAGGACCTACAAAGGAAAAAGGAACTTCTTGTTGCTCAGAATGAAAGCATTTTTCTTTACAAATTACCTTGAATTCTGAGGGGCTTACTCCCTCCGATTCAAGACAGTATAGAAAAGGTCACCTTTGGAACCTAAACCACAGGGACAATATTTATTTAACAGAGTCCCTGCACTTTTAAAGGCCATGTAATTCGTAAGGAACGGGGGACACAGTATCCCACGCTACATGGTTGAGTGGGAGATCGGCACTTGGACACAAAGTCCAGTTCACGTCTGTGCACCTGAAGTCATTTACATCAATGCACACTGGCTATAAAGTGCTCTCGTTCTGACTTGATGGCATTTGATACCGCTCGTGCTCTGTTTGTGTGGCACCCAGGAGAGCACAGCCCTAACCCATGCCTGGGGCTTCCAGAAACTACCCACTGAACACAGCTAGAGGCTAGTGATAACAGGAGCCGAGGAATTTGTCATGAGCTAAGCTCCTGGGAAGCACATCATCCTCCCACAATGGAAATACCACAGCTAAGGAGGGAAAAGGAGGGCAATAACACCTCTGTGATTATAAGGAGGTTAAAACAGGAATTTCTTTTCCAGTGAGACTGATTGGTAACTCCGCTGAGCTTTGATATGAAGGTGTTTTATCAATTAAAGGCCTTCTACCAGTCACAGTATGTTTAACTTTCTAGATAGGTAGTTTCTCTCCTGCTTCCATCATTGGGAAGTCCCTGCCCAGACAGGTCTGTCGTAGGCTCCTCCGGGCACCGAGGCTCTGCACAGCAGCACTCAGGTAGTTTTACTAGCGACTCAGTCAAGCTTTGCTTGTGGTGTTGTGCAACGGGGAGGTGAATGAGGGAGGGTGGGTAAGGGTTGCACGCAGCTTCCCCCAGACTCCGATCCACTTTAAAAGCAGGGGACTTGCAATCATACCTGCCCATCCTCTCTTCCCTCGGTCCCCCGAGGGAACAGCACAGGAAGGAGAGAATGAACATGCTTTTTGCCTAGGGAAAGCCTCCCTGTTTGCTTAATAAATACCTTCCAAAGAGCTTAGCAGCTCTGTAAACATACAAGAGATTTCAATACTTTGTAGAAGTTCATCTTTTCCCTGAACTCCCAATGACAGAGGCTGGCACTGATCTGTGATTACTGCATATGGGTGGTGTGAGGACCCAGCGGAGTCCAGGAGAGGCTCCGAGGCTCCGCAGGGGCCTGGGAAATAATGCTGGGTGTTGAGAAGCCTGTTAAATTTTTAAGTTGATCCATCCATGCAGCTCTGAGATGAGAATCCTGTCAGTCCTGCAGGAATGTCGCCAGCTCAGAGTGGTCCAGAGACTGTGAAGTGATGATGGTGACATCCAGGAGAACGCTTTCTGGCAAAGGAGGGTCGTGGCAGAGGGCTTTGGCTCTTCAAAACAGTGTCCTTCCCTTTCAGAAGCAGCCTGGTGGTCACTGAACACAGAAGTACCCAGGGGAGGGAAAACACAGTGCCAGCCCCATTCTTGCTGCGCCTGGCCAGGGGAGGGGAGACTGCATTTGGGGAGAATACAGCCCCAATGGCTTTAAAACAGGAGAGTGTCCTACAAAAGCTACTTCCCAAGGAAGTGTGACGAATTGGATCTTGGGCCAGATCCGACATGGTAGTGCAACAGGGCCCAAAGTCTCAATCCGTTCATTTCCAAAACCACCGACACGGTACCAAGGGGGTGATCTGGCCTGGCCCCCTTGCTTCTGTCTGTCCAATCCTCAAGCTTCAGAGAATCCACCCTTCACCCCAGAGGATTCCCTGAAGCAGAACATATCACTCCCAAACTCAGCAGGTGCCCTGGGGCAAGGAATCTGCCTCTTAAACGAAGTGAGACAGGCTGAGGTAGGGAACTTGCATCTACCTTTAGCGACCTCAGACCCCTTCAGTGTAGCAGGCCTGGTGAGGCAATGCTGCTTCTCCCAGCTGCAAGCATGGGACTCCAGCACAATCCATCCTCCGGACACCAGTGTGCCACCACTGTGTCACCCCAGAAGGAACGTTTCCAGCTGTCTCCTCCGATCCGAACTGCCCGATGACCACCTCCTCCAAGTATTATCCCAGCACTCAGCCTACGGGATCAGCTCTCGGAGCTGCACCCCTTTACCCTGCACTAGAGGGCCGAAATCATGAGGTCGTCCTGCTTGGCAGGGCTGGTTACGTGCCCAGAGGGGGTGGAAGTCCGGATTTTGTCAGTGGCCAGGCACTCCTGGCTGCTCACGCCTGTGGGAGTGATGTCCATGAGCTCTCCGGATGAACTAAGGGGGAAAGAGGGTGAGACAGAGATGCCCGACGAAGGATCTGTTGAGCCTGCAAACAACCTCGGGGGCTTTGGGACTAGGTTGGGTTCATACTGGGCCCTCAACAGGATCTCCTGATCACTGACAGACTTGGGCATCTCCGCAAAGTCACTGGAGCTGTCTGACACCATCATGCAGTAGATGTCCTGGAAGGAGCTGCTTTTGCTATCCAAATTAAAGAGGCTGTCTATGAACTCAGCGAACTCCAGCACTTGGGGACTGGGAACATCAGTGAGCCGTCCATTCTGGAGGGACAGCTCCTCACGAGGGGCTAAGGAAACGCGGTCCCCCTCACTGCTGGCCCCCTCCTCACTGCAGCGTCGCTGGGGGGTAGTGCCACCGCTGTTGAGCACATTATCGGGGGGCTGAGTCTCCTGGGAGTGCTTGGAGAGGCTATCAGCGGCCAGCAGCTCTGTCCGCGAGCTGAGAGAGGGGTTCTCCTCAGGGATAACAGGGTCTATATAAAAGCAGTGTGTCTCATCCTTCTCCATGACAGCATGGAGGCTAGGGGAGCCCCGTATGCTCCGAAAACCAGAGGAGCGCCTCGAATCAAAGCTGTAGATGGATTCATTGTCCGAGAGGCTCTCCATGGTCGCGAGAGGGGCACGACGGTCCTGCAGCTCCACAGACAGACGTTCCTTTGTATCCAGGAGAAGCAGCTCCACAGGGTCTTTCTGCACAGGAGAAAGTGGCTTTGTCTCATAAAACCCCTCCAAGCTAATTTCAGAATGGGACTTGCTCCTGCAATGAGAAACAAACAACATGAGGCTGCATCACTCCCCAGAACCACAAGCTGCCAGAACAGCCAGAGAAATCAAGTCCTGGGCACAGAGTTCCTCATGCACACTGAGGGCACATGTCACGGCTCTGACCAGAGCCATCCACAACTGCAAGAAACCTCTTATCTCTCTGTCTTCCCAGCTGAAAATATTAGGTACAGTTTCTTCCCTCTGCAAACTCAGGCTGCCCTTCTCCCTTTTCTCCGAGCTAAATGTCTTCCCTCCCGAGCACCATTTTCACTTAGGACCACGGTTCTGCTCTCAGTGAAACTTGCAGCGCTCCTAACTGAAATGCCCAAAAACATGGTGCAGTCTCCACACATTCAAACCCCTCTCTCACCCAGCACCTTAGTATTAGAGAGGATTGAGGCAAGAGAGGTTAAAGGACTTGCCTACAGTTAACCTACTATTTTCTCTGTCTTCTCACACTCTGAACCACTCCAGTGCCATGCCTTTCCCTCCTCCATGCTGGCAATTCCTACCTTACCACCACAAATCCCAGGAAGCTGTTAGAGCATTGCCCCTGACCATTTCAGGTAGCAGATTTTAAAATAGGTAAAAAAACAATTTACTCAGCTTAAGATGGGTAAAGATCTTTAGAAAGACTCCAGTCATCCTAAGACTTTTAAGAATCAGGCAGGCTCCTCCAGAAAGACACCACGTCAAAGACACAGGGAAGGAGCTCCCCACACCAGGCACACACAAAGCCTGGGATTAGCAGCAGCCAAAGCAACAGCTCTAAAGACAATAACTTAAGGAAATATCTAGGAGAAGAGCCTGAGCTTGGGAGAGGACTACTGCACCTGCCAAAAGGACATGATGTATAGGGAAAGGCTTAGAAGTTGGACAAATATTTGATCCCTCTGTAACTTCAATAGAGTTAATAGTGATCTCAGAACAGGTTTCAAGAACCCCCACAAAAGGAGTCTGACACAGAGCTGGCTCTAACCTTCAATTAAACACAACCAACCTACAACTGTTTCCACTCTAGCACCTCCCTTAAGCCTCCCTGCCCTCTCCCCTGTTCCCTTCCCTTTCATATCTCAGAATTCCCCCTCTGCTTTCACTCACCTCAAAGGGAAGCAGCTCCTTGGGTCTGTTCTGGCTACGGCACAGAAAACACCACTCCTCTCCCTGCTGCTTGACCTAGTTCATCTTCTCAGTCTTACTGTAGCCTTCAAACACATGGGCCGATCCCTGTTCCTGCTGTTTCATCACAGCTGTGGTTCTGTTTCTAAGCTCTCCTCCATCTCTGACCATTCACTCTCTCTGTGACAAGGACCTTAACTATTTTCATATTATTTGCCGTCTTATCTTCCTTCTAAATTTAAATCTCACTCACATTATCTCAAGGATACTTAACCATCCATCACTCAGCACAGACCATCTCACACTGCCTCTTCACATACACACACAGCTTCTTGTTGGGTCTCTACTTGAAATCTCCATAGAAGTGCTCCTCCTGCAAAGAAATAATCCTCTCCCACCCGCAATGCTGTCTTCTGTTTCCACTCACAAGTCCCATTTGCTATCTCTGACTACAAACCATCTTACCTCTCTCATCTTCCCTGTTTTGTCTGCAAATTTGCCCTTTGTGATGCAATTCTGCGACGGAAGTCATGCGTTCTACCTTTGAAGTAAGACTTTGCCCACATTTTTATATTTATTTTCTTTGCTTCTTGCAAGTCTGTGGTCCTGCAGTGCCTCAAAAGTTATCTGAAAATCTGCAAGGAGTCTCTCTGCCATTGGCTCATGGCGGAAAGCTGTTTACATATGCTACAAAGAACAAGCTCTTCCCTAAACCATTCCTTTGTACACCTTCTAGATGTTCCTCCACCTTTTGGCCTTTGCCAGACTACTGATGTCAGTGCTCAGTGATGGTCCAGCTTTCAGAAAACAACCCTTGTAGGAACACTTCCAGCACTTGGAACATGCTTTTTCCCCTCACCTGCTTTCCCCTGGACTGAGCCTCCTGCTCTCATCCTTCACAAACAGGACAGCAACTGCTCCCCCCTCGCCTCTATCCACGTTCCCAGATTGTCCTGTTTATAATACTACACAAGACACATCATAAAGCAGCTTTAAGCACATACGTTCTGGTAAGCTTATGCCTTTCACTGCTTCTCAGCTTTTGAGAATCACCATATAGGACATCTTTGGGCACATAAATCGCACAGGAAAACAGAAATTTGGCTGCAAGACTGCAAGCTTTGCCTTTACGGTTTCAGGGGAAACCCCATTTGTCTGGATAAGGAGAAAAGGAAGTTTCTTCCATACCCTCAACTTGTAGGTTCTCCTGACCTTGCTGCACTCACAGATTTTTGAGCAACACAAAGGATTCCCCCCCAACCCCAACATGACACAAGACGTACTGAAGCTAAGTGAAAGTCCCACAAGTCCCCAAAGGCAGCCCTTGGATCCATCCCTCCCACAAACATTGATCAGAACACCCCAAGAGAAAGGGAACCAACACCTAGAGCCAACAATGCTTCAAAGAAATCAAACATAAATCTTTACTTAGTACTGCTGTTCCTTCTGTCCACTGCTACGGCTCCAGTTCCGATCTGCACTGAGGGTCCACTAGGCAAGGGCTGATTCTGGAAGATGAGCTCTGGGGTGAGATCCACTTCTGTAGGACTCACCATCACTTTGGCCGCAGAAAGTAAAGCTGTTTTCCCCTTGTTGTAATTCTCCAAGACCTATGCAAGGCAAGCAGAGCAACAGTAGCGTTTTACTGGAGATGGCAGCTTTGCTGTGCTCAGCTCAAGACTTTCAAACTGCTGGATCTGCCTCTTTCTCACCAATGCCTTCCACAGGCACAGGACAAGGTCTTGAGATAAAAGCATTTTATCAGTGAATTCTGACGCTCTATCCCGTCAGAATGCCCTGCTGGGAGTCCGATGCTGAGGAAGTGACTGGCAGGGTGCTGGCAGGAGCAGCCTTCAGACCAGCAGGACAGAGGAGACTTGGCTAAATCTCCATGGTAGAGCTGCACAGCTAGCAACTATACCTTAGCGGCAGAGACCCATCCTACAATCATTACACATAAGCTCCATCACGCCTCAGACCAACAGAGGGGCTGCAGCCGCAGCGTAGAGGACTTCTGTCGCAGCTTGGATTTCACCAAAAGCGCAGTCTGCAATGGGCAGCTTCTGAGAGAAGGAACCCAACCAACACCCAACCTCACACTATTATGACATTAAATTTGGAAAGAAGACCTAGCCTGGGACTTTGCGTATTGGGATGGAGATCCACGTTCCATTTCCAGACTTTATGGCATTCAACACTAATAGCCTGAGTATGATTGGCCCAGAGCACAATCTTTTTCCTCCTCCCCTCCAAAGTAAATGGCCGTGTGTATTTAAACAGCCAGCTCTCCCGGGCAAGGACTACCTCTTCCATACACATAAAGGCCTGTGACAAGGCACTGGTTTTATTAGGGCACTTAAGTGCTTTTGCAACAAGAATTAGTAAAACTGGACCCCACCAAGTGTACCTTCATGACTCTCCAATAAGCACACAAGAAACCTAATCAGCTCATATGCTAGAACCACCACATCTTGTTCATTTTGTATTTACAGCTCACCTCATCAGCATCATTACTCCGAGCCTTTCTTCCCCAAACCTGGGTGTCTCAGACATTCAAGGCCACAGCCCACGTCATTGCACTGAATGATCCCTCCCCACACCTGATCTAATTCTCTGCGTTACCTTGTTGAGCCCTTCCATGACCACATACGGGAGGTGTTCGTGCAACATCGCTGGCGAAATGATCACTTCATTAAACGCCTTATTGTCACCCCAGATAGCAAAGTAAGTGGGATCCTCTTGCTCGCAGCAACTGGAAGGAGTTGAGATCCAAACGGAGGACAAAACAGGGAGCCGGGGATGAAAGAGCAGGCCAATATTTTGGCAGGTTGCAGACACAGAAAAAACAGGAATAAAAACAGAGGGAGAAGATATTAAAGTACACATGCTACTGCCGTTGCTCCAAAACTCTACACTAGCCAGTGACACGACTATCTTTTTATTCTGACAGCACAGTCTCAATCACTGTCACCATAAGATAGCGGGGGGGGACACCAAACCACCTCCTTCATAGATGGGTCCCTGTCTTGGGGATTCTCTTCCGAAAGAAAATTTTCACCCCCACCCATGGGCTGGCTTCATAGCTCTGCGCCTACTCACCAACACTGCTCTGCAGGATGATTGTGCACCACGTGGATGATGCGGCCCGGGGGGTAAAGTGGTGTGCTTGCAGACAGAGCAATAGTCAGATCACTGGGATGGGTCCAGAGGCGATTACTCGTTATCGAATTTTCTTCCGACTCTTCAGGGAGCTCTGACTTGGGTATGCACTTCGTAGCACCCACAATGATTCGCCACTGTTCAACACAGGAGAAAGGAGGGAGAATATTGAGAAGAACATCAAGAAAAAGCGGAGTCATCTCACAAGACACTATCGGGAGATTTGTACTGAATACCTAACACCAGAAAAGAGAAAAACAGGTCCTTGTGCCCCGATTGCTTAAATAATAGATAACCCTGCCCAGAAAAGTTGTTTCTTCCTTTCTTCAATTTTAACCTTACAAGCAGCAACATCTCATCCTTCTTTTTTTTTGCTGGAGGTTTTTGTAGAGTTAAGGATCTAGAGCAAGCACTGACTTGTTCACCAACTGATAACTTAATATCTTCCAGGATAAACAGGATAGATGTAATCCAAATTTTTAACGTACAAAAATGAGCAAAAGACTATACAACACAGAAAAAAAATTCTATTTAGGCCTTTCTTTATACATTAAAAGAAATCTTAAAAAAAACCCAAATTCCCCATAAAATCCATGAGCCAAAACACAAAGAACATAGAATGCTAAGAAGAAAAATAAATGTAAGCTCTATTTTCTCCCTCTATAGGTCATTTCTATAATATTTTACCCCTAAAAATCTTAGTGTCTTATGGTTTTTTTTCATCTTAGTGTAACGGTAAAGAAGCCTGGGGAGGAACAACTGTCCACGTTTCCTGTCTCCAAAGCATTAACAGACCATTTATCCTAGAACAGCACCAGACAGACAGCACGCAGCAGTGCCTATCAGCGGACAGCTGTTGTACTTCCTAGCCCTTTGCCATTTGTTACCGGCCAAGAAAAGCTACAGTTAGAACACAGACTTCAAAACAGCCTCAGACGAGAAAATTCCTTGCTCAGTTAGTTTAGATCTGTGATGAGCTTAGAGCACGTGAGCCAGAATCGTCACACAGCCTGCAAACAGAGTGCAGTCCTTTGCCCTGACCTCTCCAGCTGCCTTCCAGCTCTTGCCATCACTCCTCTTGCTACCTAAACAGTAGTCACAGTGGACGTGAGGAGAGCTGGAGGGCAGGAGAAGTCTGCAATATTGCTACTGACACTAACAGTTTACCATCACTGCTCAGAGACCCACCTTCAGGTGTCTGTTAATCTTTACTCTTACCTTTGGTTTGTTACTTCTCTGAAGAACATCCAGAAGCTGCCGGCGAAATCCCTCCAGCTGAGAGAGACCGATTCTGGAAAAGAGGAAGATGTGTTTGTAACACCTGGGCAGGGAGCAGCAGGCAGGTAACAGGACAGTAGGGACATACAGTGCAGAAGAAGAAAATATGCTACAAAAGATACTACAAGAATGCTACAACGCAGATCATTTCAGAGGTGGGTTGCGGCATCACCCAGGACCAGTAATCAGGGTTAAGAGGCCACAGGAAACCATAGTGACAATAAACAAGTATGAAATGTAATAGCAGAATCAGATCAGTGAACACAGCTATGAGAGAGGTCAATGAACAGATAAGGAGGGAGATGATGCAATCATAGAAACAAGTGAGCAAGAGACAAGTGTAGGATGACTCAGAACAGATAAGTTAGAAAGGTGGCACAGAGCTATATGACACCACTGAACAGATTACAGGATGGACAGGATTTTGTCATACAGGTTACCAAAAGTCATATTCAATACCATTTAGTACTTTCCCTCCACTGATTTCTACGTGCCTTATATCGTACAGAAGCATCAGCATTTATCTGAGGTGACACAACAGGGCAGATGCAGATGCAAAAGTAAAACTCAGGTTGTCTGGCTCCTAGTCCAATGCCCTGCTCAGCAGAACATGTCCCAGAAGATGACGAGAGGTGAGAAATGCCAAGACAAAGAAATGAGGGAGCTGGTTCAGAGATGTGAGATGATATGGAATAGGTATTCAGGGACAAATAGTACAAAATGAGATGACAGCACATCTACTTCAGGGCAGAGTGTAAAGAGGTCCGAGACAACACAGGCAACCAGGAAGACGGCATTGACATGTCAGATGCCACAATGAGTATAATTACAGAGACAGGAGATTCACCCTTGTCTTTCACACAGGCAGCTGAGAGACAGGAGGGATATGCCTATAAAAAGGTGTGCGAAACACCAATGTAGGTGCCCAGGTAAAAGACGCAGCTACACAGGTAACTAGGAAGACAAGTAGGAAACACATGAGGACAGGCAAATGAGGAAGCTGGAGACAGATATGACCAAGGTGTTTCTGAAACAGGTTACTTCAGTATAGAACAGCAGATACTCATTAAGAAATTCAGACACTTCTCAACTTGCCTGGGCACTAGATCTTTGCCAAGCACGACTGCAGTCACAAACTCTTTTGAATACTCCATGGCATCCTCACTGGAAGAGAAACAGGACCAAGAAGAAGCAAACAGAGTTTCGCTAGTAGCAAACTACATTTCATTCCTAATTTGCCACTGGTGTCAGAGAAGTTACCAAACAGTGAATCAGGGCCATAAAAAACACAACCCAAGCTGCTCAAGGCTTTTGGGACTGGCACTCTCATAAAGAAAAAGCCTGATATTCACATCCCCTGCCCCAAGCAACATTACTTGGTATATGGCTCTGAATATACTTGGAAAAGGAAGTAGTTTAACTCAATGCCTCAGTCATTTTCCAATAGTTTGGCAATGGCCAGGACAGCAGAAAGGAAGAAGATATTCCATGCTCCTGAGGCTACTTTAAAAACAGACTGTAGAACTACGATGGCCACTTTCTGCAGCAACTTAAGATAACTTAAGATAAGTACCAAGATAAGAGGGAATTAAGGCTTCCACTATATGAGCTAGTTCTGCAATCAGCTACCTTCCTAGAGACCTTCTTCTGAACCAGTTACCACAGGCAGAAGCTGCATCATTGACCTAGAGATGATCCTGGGCATGACACACAGTGCAACAAAAGTGTGGCAGTCAGAGGCACCTCTTTGAACTCCAAAACAGTAGATGTGACACAGCACAGCTTATCCTGAGCTATCAAGGGATCTCAGGAGTGGAAGCTCTGAGCAAAAAGCTGTAAAACTCACTCATGAAACATTCTACAGAGCAACTCCTCTGTAACCAGGGATTACTATCATAACAGGGCATGCCAGTACCCAGATTCATTAGCAGGATGGTTTAAAACCCTTGGCTGCTCCTGGAACATGATGCAGTAACCGTCACAAGAAGCTTCTGTAATCCACAGCTGCTTTCAAGTGCCCCCATGATGTCTGGCACAACTAGAAAGACCATACCTCACTTAACAGCAATCAAGTAGGATGTTTGTGTTTGGCTGCCACGTAAATAACATGACCACCAGGTCTGTTCCAATTTACAGTGGGAGGAATTCACCACACCTCTCTTCAGACATCTCTGAGGCAGCTACCCTAGATTTCCCCCTATAGCCGCGGGAGAGAAACAGGCACCCAAGAAGCGTAATCCCTCTGACCTGTTTTATGCACCCACTTCAGAATGACAGAAATCACACCCCAGAAGCGCCAGTTTCTTTGTCAGCTGCAAAAGGAGTCCAAACAACTAGATCAACTGATGCAGACATATACATTTGGTCAAGTATCTCCCTTACCATACATCTATTCACAGCAGATGGGAGAGGACACACTGGCACTGTGCAGAGAATAAGAAAATTGCACCTGGTCCACTCAACTTGCATTTTTCACTACTCAGGGTGAAATTAGAGCTATAGCCACAGACTAGAGTACTTTGGAGAGCAGCCACCTGCCATCATAACCTTAACTCCGAACTATGACACAGAGCAAAGGCTGCCAACAACCCTCAGCTCCTATAGACTGCCTCTCCATTTTTCTGCAAGCTGCTCAGGGCAGAGACTTGTCTTTTTATTGCTCCTCAGAGCATCACAAATAAGATCTGATCCAGCAACAACTACACACCCGCTCTCTCACCCATTCTCCTGCCCCAACACCTACCTCAGCAGCCCCCCTGGGGGAGAATAGGCAAAGCACTTCAGAGATGGGTACTGTGGACGCAAGAGGAAGGACAGGATGGCAGCTGTGCCAGCCCCTAAGGAATGACCAACCACAATCAGGCCATAGTGTTTTGTTCCTCTCCCCTGAAAACAAAAAACAAAACAAGAAATTGAAGTCAGACTGAAAGGTAAGTCCCACAACCCCCAGAATCTCCAGCTGTGAGCTTTTCCTATAAATGAGCACTCCAGATTCCAGCTAACCAGCTCCGACACCAATGGGAACTCCTGAGGGTATGTTAGATTTTGAAACAGAAGCAAAGTACTGATTTAGACTGTTTAGTCTAAGTTTCAGTGGCAGTCCCAGCACACTCCTGCCCTGCTTGTTCTGAAAGGATGCTAGAATTCATTCTCTCCTACATCTCCAGTCAGCGCCTGACCTACTGGGTCTTCCCAGAAATAAAAAAGGTAGGAAGAAAAAGGAAACGTACACAAGCTGTTTGAGTTATTTAGGATCTGATATGAGCCTTTTGCTCCTCCTCAAATCTGACAGCCTTCTGTTAATATCAAGAGTCCAGGCTCACACATCTGAGGTCTCCTTCATTCTAGAAATTACTTGCTTTCATTAATTCCACCATTTGTGCAGGCTGAAAAAACCAGAAATCCTAACTAGCAGTTTGAACAGCAGTCTTCTAAGTCTAGATGCTCTCCACAGGTGGCCACTGCTCAAGTAATTCAGAGACATAACTGTTCTCTAACGTTTTGTACTGTTCTTGTTATTCAGAGGCTAGAGTGCTAGGCATGGCTTAGAAACCAGAAGTTCACTAAGACAATGTTTGAAAAGTTTCAGTCTTTTTTTTCTGCAGAGCTCTGCCAGTGTAAAGCCCTTTAGGCTTTACATAGGGAGACAGAATCCAGCATCCGATTCTCCACAGTCCCAGGTCACCACAGTGGTGGCTATACTTGAACTTCTGCATAAGATGAGAACACACACACAGACCATAAGACCAGGCCACAAGAATGAAAGATCTATCTTGGAGTCATTTTCTTTTTCAAGACCACCTTGATGCCTGTTACAGTCAGTGAGGTGAAAGCTGGGGAGATTTAAGACTTTATACACCTCACTTGTTATACCTTTTCCCTGAATATCTGATGCTAGCAACTATCAGAAACAATGTACTGAGCTAGATGAACCTTTGGTAGGACCTGGGATGGCACTTATGTTCTGGCCATAGCAGTTTTTCAGATATTCTTCAGAGTTCAGCTTCAGACAGCAGTTAATTTTCTACACACCAGCCAGTTGCTCCATCGCATATTAATCAAGCTCTCTCCATCGTTGTGGGTCAGGTCCTGCTAGTTACACCATTTTTCATCAGTTAGAAGTTGGACCCACCATACATAAAGCCAGCTTCAAACAGAACAGATATGATACTTATTATCACCCACAGGAGACAATCAAAGTACAGAGCTTCGAACATCACCATATCCTTACCAGTCAGGCAGAAATTGAACTCTATAGGTCATCAGGAAAAATTCCTTATGAGTTACAGCTCACTTAACAAGACCAATTTTCCCTTTCTGGGCAGAGAGGAATAATGCACCATATGAAGAAGTCAGATGCCTACGTATCTATCCCAACATCTACCAAACATCACAAGGCAGATGCTGCAGCATTTTCTGGTATGGCACTCAAGTTTCAGGGAACCACTGAGGCTTTTATCCCTCTCTTTCCCCCTTGAGCTATTGCTAATTTCCCCATGGGCACTGCTCAGGCCAAGGCACTCTCTGGGCATGAGAAAAGGACAGCTGTGTGACAGCAGGGAATCAGGCAGTTCAGAAGTTCCCTCTCCAACGGGGACAGACTGTGTATGACTGCCATATAAACTAAGGTAAGCTGCTTCGTAACATCTCTCTTGGGTTCTCTGATCGCTCTCGTGTATCACAAGAAATGTGCACACACAGACAGTCAGCATGGCATCCCATTGCTGTTTCCAAAGAGAATCTCCATAGAGATGGGGTTTTAGTTCCTGTTGATTTGTTTTTAATGTTCCCTGTCCTGCATTGCCACCAAATGGGACTTCCTGCCTTAGCTTTGCCTGAGGAAAAAAAAAAAAATATATATATCTCTCTCTCTCTGGAGCTCTGGAGTACTGGTGGTTTCAAAATAAAAAACCTTGGAGGAATGAGTAACTAGTTGCCTCTCTGGCAAGCCAGAGGGATAGGAATTGAAGGAAGACTTGCGAAATTAGTACAACAGATTCAGGGACACAGAGGTTTCCCTAAACCCAGTGTTTTCTGGAAATCTTGTCTTCGGTATAGCCTGTAAGTATAGACGAAAACTAATACTCACTAAGTCTCGTCCAAAAGCTTGAGAAAGCACCATTTCTTGCTCCAGTTTTTTCTTGATGTACTCAGCAGAGAGCACCATTCCCTGAGGGAAACATGAAGACAGAACAGGATGTAAGAGGTTGCATATCAGCCCTGATCTAAACATCTAGCAGACGCTATACTGCCCCGAATGCTGTATAAGCTCTAGAGAGCCACGCAGAATGTGTCAGGGTTGAGGAAGAATACTGACTCCACTCCACATTTAGGAATAGACTTCATTAGGCAGATGTCTTGGCTCACTGATTACCAGAGCCACAAACTGTTTAGAAGTAATGATAGTTTTTAAGATAATACTCAAAGGCCCTATTCCTGGGCTTATGGTGCAAAGTATGGGGTGGGGGGAAAGGAAAAACAACCAACACAAAACAACCCACTTAAACACAAGGTTGTGTATCTGGCAGTTCAGCAGACACTGGGACCTGCAGTACAGCAGAGAAACAAACTTTGATTTTGTGCACATCAGTGCCTTAACTGTAAAACCGCACTCTTCCATTTAAATCTGCGAATGAAAGCATGAACTAGCCTAACAAGTTCACAGGGAAAATACTACAAACACCAAGACACTACTGGAGGGAAAAAGTGTCAGCACTACCTGTATAGGAAGAATTATTGATGACTGGAGAAGGCGGCAACTATCAAGGGGATTCAGCTGTCAAAGGACATTAATCACAAATTAAAGGTTTTTATTGACTAGAAGCTAAGAACTGCTACAAGATGGGAAACAAGCTGATAGCCTGGTTCTAAACATTTATCCTCTCTGCTGACGGCTGCATCTGAAGATTGTTTCTCCCTCTGTATAATAATTACAAATGCAGTTGATCTGTTATAAACAAGCAGCTAGAATTTGGTCTGTTGCATAAATGCTCGGTTATGCCTTTACTGCAGTTTACTTCAGTGCTAAGCAAGCCTGAACTCCAAAGCCTGAAAAACAGTGATGTAGTCCAGGGTGAACATGGGTAAACAGAAATCATCTACTTATGATTTGGTGATTACAGACCTCAAGTAATTCACACTGCCTGGGTTGGTCAAAAACCAGGGGACATCATCTCCTCTGCTATTTTCCACTACACCCCTACCTGAAAACAGTATAAATACAAATATTTTTTGAGCGGTTTAATCTCAGAGACATAAAAGAATTCATGACCCTCTCAGAAAGCAAAAGAAATGTGGAATTTTCAAAGTCTTCAATATCAAACACACCATCAAAACCAATCTGACTACTGAAGAGAAAGAGCAGAACACAGGTGATTCTGCTGAGCCTGTAAATGGGACATCTGTAATGCTACCGTCATTATCAAAAAGCAGATGCCACGGTATTTCATGCCTGTGTTCAGATCTCTCAGCAACTCACCAGCTTCCACCGCATTCAGAAGAATCTCCATTTCCAACTCTAATGAGAAGTGAACAGACAACTTACATAAATTTCTGACATGAATTTAGGATTCTATTTTTGAAAAGCATGACCTAAATCCATGGTGATATTGCTAATGGGCTGTTAGTCAGCCTTATAGCTGTATTTTGGATAATTACAGTATATTCTAATACAGACAGCAATTTTAATATTATGAAACGAGACTTTTATCACTGCAAAGTTACATTTAGACTTTCCATTAAAGTGGACACTGTTTCATAAGTTTCAAAGGAATAAACTATCTGGGCTTAATTTTCAAACCTTACATGTGAATAACCAGACTGAAGATGTAAGGAAAGTGAAAAGGAAATTTCTGTATTGCTTTGCAGTTTGAAGGCACAAAACTGCTCTGTGATACTTGAATTGTGTGTGTGAAAACCCACCACAGGGGGGGTCTATTTTGTAGAGAAAAGAGCTTGAAAGCTATGGCTATTACTGACTGTTCTATCAAACTGGTGAGAGATGTTATCATGGCTGAGCTTTTGGGGCTTCCTACTAGCAGCTACTTCTTGTCATTCCAGTTGGCTCAACACCAGGAAACAAACCTCCAAAACATCATCATTTTAGCAGTTTTGTTCTATACAAGTTTAACAGAATTAAGTACAGATTCATGCCCTTGACTGATGATTATTTTTAAATTAACTTTGTTACAAAATTAGTGGATTATATTTCAAAAATAGTGAAGTTAGATTTTTTTTTTTTTTTGGTAGTTAATTTCCCCTAGGGATCATCACAATCCTTTTTTTTTTTTTTTTTTTTAATGCTAACCCATAAACCTTAGTTACAGCTGTGGTTTGCGATCCAAAATAGCTCAGAAATCTAATATATATTTTAACTGTGGCATTCACAGCAACCCAAGCAATCAAACACTTCCAGCTGTGGTACCAGTGGAGTGGTAAGGCGGCTCATGTAAACACCAAGAATTTTAATTCGTAGGATGTCTGATCAACAGCGTGTGAAGCACAGTGACAGGCGGGCTCCGCAGGTGGAGATAACGGGCCATGCCAACCTGCTGGGTGCGCAGGACAGAATCAGCAAGAATAATAACAGAAATCAAACAACCTACAGGAAGCTCCTGAACAGCCAAGTACTCTTTTCCAAATTAAATGTAAGTGTTAGCAAGACACTTCATTTATTTTTGCATTAAAGTTGACTTCTGGACATTAAAAATGCATTAAGACAGACATTTTTAAATTCTATTATCTCCATTAGTTTCCCTCAGGAATCAACAATACCTTATTGTCTGAAGATTAATCCTGATAATTTAAGATAAAGCTATATTTCTGTACTAGCAGCAATCAAAAAAGAACACAAAGGCCAAATAAAAACTCAATATGGAACAAAGGGAATGATCTGATAATGTTTCATGTAGGTCACTGGCATATGAGTATTTTCACATAAAGATCAAAAGAAAAGCCAGCTTCTGCAAGTATCTATTACTAGCTTTTCTGCACATTAAAAATAGAACAAATTCCCCTTGCTTCCTCTCCGGTTTCCTTTTACCTTCCTTTCTTTGTATAAACTGTTGATCACACTGATTGTACAAAGTCATTTTGAGCTAAATTAATTAGTACAAAACCAACTGACATTACTATTGACAGTAAACGTAATGCTTCAGAAGCATTAAACAAAGAGTAAAGATTCACATAGCTAAATATCAGTTACATAACAAAATACCACCTCACTTAGCTATGTTTCCATAACATGTCCTATGTAATTGCCAAGTTGATTCATCTTCTCATTTTAGAGGAAACAAAGGAAATACCCATTAGCCAAATAGCAGGTACACAACATTGTTTTCAAAAAGACCCACTCTGGGAGACTTGGGAGACCACAGAGAATTCAAACAACACTTCCTTAGGTAACCACTTCTTTATGAGACCCATTCCCTGCTAAGCAGTTGAGTACGCAGTTATCTGCCAGCTGCTAACGCTCTACTTCCTAAAGCAGCGCATCAAAGCACAGAGGAGAGGTTTGGCATCCAGGCAGGGCATCATGAATGAAGCAGGAGCTCCCAGCTCACTGCACCCAAGGTGTATGAGCTCAACATCCCACCCTGGAGGGACCCTGATCGGATGATCACAGCAGCTTTTTCTCCCTGAGCAGCAGCATTTCCAGCAGCCGCTACGTTCTTTCCAACACGCATAACCGCCAGTTTGTATTTTTCTTTCCCAATCTGGCACTGCATTTTGAAAGGCTGCCAAAATTCCCCATAATCTTAAAACTCCGCATGTGTGTCATTACTTTGCTGGACTGGGGCGAAGGTCAGCTCTAGAGTAAACTGATTTAGTCTCGATCGCTAGCACAGACACATGTATCAGTCTAATTACAGAGACGCGAGGCCTGCCAGTATCCTTCTGTGAGGTCCAACGCCTATCCCATTGCAACAGGATTTTAAACACATTCCCAGGGTTTGATTGCAAATTCTGAAAAGGTCATTGAAAGAAAAAGCAATTTGAATGACTCCAAGAATTTTGTTCTAGGTCTCCACAGATCCTTTTAGAGTTTGGTTTTTACTAATTCTATGGGGTTTTTAATTACATAGTGATTTTAACTGTTACAACTAAGGATTTTATTTTAACATCTCAAAGCCATATCACTGCAATTATGTAACACCCTTTGTAAAAGCACCTCAAGCAATTAAGACCACTTTTTCTGGCCTATAATTAAAAAGTCAAAACATTAGAAAAAGTGGGGGGTTTTTGTTTGTTTTGGGTTTGTTTTCTTTTAACACACCTTGTGTCCCAGCCACGTTCCATGGTGACCCTCAACCGGAAGGCGCTCTGCATCCCCAGTGAGGTCAGTCAGGGCATCCTGGAAGAAAAGCAGTCACCATGCTTCAGGTAAGTCAAAAACCCCATGCAAGTCAGGAAGGTCTCAGACTCTCCTGAAAGCTTGCCAGGGTGGCCAAGGATATGTGAGGCCACTGCACAGTGCACTTACTTTTGGAGACAGAGTTCCCCGGATACTAATGACCACCTTCTTCTTATCATGGTCCACAGCCACATAGAAAGGCGTTTCATAAACCTGGAAAAGATCCACTACTGTAACAACCAGGTGAGACATTCCTGTTTTATTATTCTCCTGCTTAGGGAAAAGCTGAGAGCAGCCTGACAGGTTATGCCTTATGGGTAAGCACTCCTCTGAATGATCTGATTTTTGGCAGTAGCAAATATTTCTGTCCAAGTGGCAGAATTTCTTGATGGAGAGATAGGATGGGAAGCTCTAGGGTCAGAAAAAGGCTTAAGTTTCCTTCTTTGTACCACTACAACTCGAAGCATGTAAATCCCATTAGGAAGGGCCTTAGGAGCATGCCCCAAATATGAAGGGGGTTGCAGATTCTCCTTACTGCATCGTGGCAAGATGTGTAAACAATGTCCACTGAGGTCATATTCTCATCCAAGAAGTGGCGCCGGATGGCAATGGCGTTGCAGCCACAGCAATTATCCTCTTCAATGGTGACACTAGGTGCATAGCGGGGACGTGAAGGACAGAGACAGCAACATCTATAGAAGAAAAAAATAGCTTTGAGGAAGAGAGGAACGTGAAGGAGACTGGCTTTAGAGTGAAATTACTAGAAGTAAGCAAAAGACAGACCCTGCATGCTACACTGGCCTCATCTCAACAGCAGTGATTCCCTTCACTTGTAGGAGCTCTTGCACAAAACAGCACACAACTCATGTTTCAGTATCAAAAAAGGGCACTGGGATCAGGTGTAATTTTCCTTCTGAGCACCAGAGAGAGCTACAGTGCAACCAGTCGCCAAGGAATCAACACATGGTGGGGCTGAGATCTCTCCTCAAAGGATGCTATGCTTCACAGCACAGTCCTACCTTGCTTCAACACGCAAAGCAGCTAGCATTTACTGAGATCTACACCTATTCATAACAAAAAAGAAAACAGGTCTAGAATCATTCCAGAACAAAAACAGCAGCACAGATATTTTTTTCCTTCTTTCCCTCATGAGACACTTCACAAATCAAAGTACTCAAAAGGAAGTATATTCCTCCTAGTAAGCTCAGCACAGAAACTACCTGTATAAGTGCAAAAAGCTCAACCCCAAAGCGAATCTGACGACAGCATTATAGCAGCTGAAAGCAAACATTTAAAACAATGCAGTCCTGAACTGAACTACAGCGTTGCTACCATGAGGTGAACACTACACAGCCTGGCAGAAAAACAATTAGTCGGAGAGAACACAGCACAAACTCTGGCCAAGTCTTGCCAATGCTTTAATAAAGACCCAAATGTCAGCTCCCTGCATATCTGGGCTTGCCACGAAATCCGATTTCTGAGCTCCAGGACTGCTATTTTGACTCTGTGTGAAAGCAGTCTTGTGCCAGATGAGTTTTCTGCTGGCTTTTCAAACTGCACAGGACTGACAGGATCCTTAGTGCACCAGAGAGGATAGAGCATAGGACAGTCTCGTTTATTTAACAAGATAAGCACATAAGCAACTGTAAGGAAGAGACTGAGGAGAAAGACACTGGACTACGAGGGTGCAGTTACTAAGAGACGGAAAGAAAAAGCATGAGAAGGGAAAAGAATAAAAAAGCAGAAAAGAAAAGGACGAAGAATAAATAGAGGGGTGATGAATAGAGAAAACTGATGAAAGAAAGGAGAATTCTAAATCTGGGAGAAACAGAAGGGAAAATGGAAGAAGAGAAGGCAGAGTGATAGACAGGATGGCCACTCACGAGCAGGATCTGGCCAGGCGACAGAGTCCACATGTGGGCTTCCTCATCAGGTATATGGGCCAGCCATAGGCAGCCAGGGCAAACAGCATGTAGTAACACACCTCTTTGTACCGCTGCATCTCTTGCTGAAAGAGACCAAGAGACTCGCTAAAGGCCTTGTTCTCTTTTAGATAGTGAGTTTTTCCAGTGTTTCCCTTGTTCCATCATAGACACATACACCCTTCTTTCTGAGCATCAGCCTCCTCCGCACCACCAGAACAGCGCTGCCAGCATTTCCAGGTGGCTGCAGGAGAGCAAGCTGGTTATGCTGGGGAAGATCCCTCCCCTCCCAAGAACAGCTCAGTACAGCTATGCCTATTTTCCTGAGCAGACGGGCCCCGCTGGCTGTTTAACAAAACTAGAAGTTAGTTCTAGAGAAATTCTCCTCTGTGTATCAAACACCCTGCTGCAAAGGAGGGTCACCCTCTGTGGGTTTTGCCCCACCTTACCCTAGCTGAGGAGAAGATAAACTAGTTTAAGTCCCAAGAAGATGAGCTCTCTAAATATACTGCTTTCACATAGTCACAGGCCATAAGGAAGATGCCCAGGGAGGACCACAAAGCCAGTCTGGGGCCACATGCCTCAGTGCTGTCTTCTATAAGCTCTGCTGACATCTCTCCCCACACACACCTATTCAGAAGGAGAGACAGGCTGAGCACGAGCAGGATGTTAGCATTAAGCACAACTCAGTATAGCACAGCCACAAGCAGGTTAACCACAGAATCACTTGATCAGAGATGCTGGGATTGGGTCAGTCTTGCCTCACTTGCAGCAATATCACCTAATCAAGGTAGAGGAACACAGTTTTCCCAACGAAGAGCTGCAGTAGCAGCATGCCAGAAGAAAAGTCAAGCTTAATCCACACAGAACAGACTGCAGCCATTTCTACCCTGAGAACTGCTGACAATCAGCCCCAGGAAGGAAGGCTCCATCTCACTCCAGGCAGCTCCCTGCCCTTATCAAGATGGAGCCCTGCCTGCTGGGCTCCACGAGCTTTGCTGGTGGTAGTCCCACATGGAGCTCTGCACGACACTCCTGGATGCAGCACTCAACTCATACCTCTGGCTTTGGTGAAACCTCACATGGCCTTCCCCCACCCGAGTGGAAATACTACCACTTCCCATAAAGCAGAAGACAGAGGCAGATAATGCTTTAAAAGTGATCTGAAGACAAAAAACCTTCAGAAAGCAAGCGTTGTTATATTCCTTTGCACTAAGTTTTAATTTTTTTTATTATTTCAGAGAGGGGCAGAAAGGAATAAGAGAAGCCACTGAGAAACAGAAAACAGACTACATGGGGAAGCATGGTGAGTTTGCAAGATCACAGTCCAGTGGACTTACCGCATTTTTCAGATCCAGATACTTTGTGTTCCTGGTCACTGGCATCCCAGACAGAAAAGCTAAAATATCGTTGTTTGCCTGTAAGTCACAAACATACATAAAAATTCTTCTCTGTTACACCAAGACAAAAATCTACACCTGAGAAACAGAAAAGCACTACGTAACCTGGGACAAGATACTTTCAAGTATCCCAAGCAGTCCCTTCAACTGGTTCTAATTCTGCTGTTCTTATTTCTGCTGTCTGAACCCCACCTCAGGAGGCAGGGGGAACCAACAACAACAAAAACCCCAATTTTATACTGGATTGACAATCTGCAAATTTCAATGCCAGTAATGGCTTGGGAATTGAGGAATTTTTCCTTAAATTTCCTCCTGCAGCTTTACCCAGACGCTGGAATCTTCTCCACATTACTGTATACGAGGAATAATCTTCCCATTCACTCCCAAATACCTACCACCTCTTTGAAGGCAGTTGCTCACTTGGGGTGAAGAGCTAAATCTGTATGTATCACCTGCCTAGAAAAGGTGACAGGTTTCACAAGCTTGACCCAGTGTCAGTTGGGCCCTTTGGGAGTCTCAGAAGAAGCTGCTAAAGAAGTTAGTATTTTTATTTTACAGCTCCGTGACTGGCAATAGCCCATCACACAAGAGAAACAAGGCGGATAGAGTCATGCAGTTCTCGCACAATGACTGCACAAGAGCAGCAGGTAAGTCAAATGCGAAGTGAAATGCCCACTACCTCCATGCACAGGAACGCACCCCCTCCACCCACCTCGTCCAGCACGGCATTGCGCTTTGCCCGCTGCCGTTGGCGCAGAAGAACCAGGCCTGCAATGATGTCAGATGGGACGATGTCAAGGTCTCGGAAAAACTCGGCAAAAAGGTAGGCGATTTCAGAGTAGGCGTCCTGCAAAATCCAGGGAGAGAAGAGTTTAGGAGGAGGAGTTTGGGTGTGGGGAGCCTCAAAACAGGACACAGAATGAGAACCGATGTGGCAAAAATGGCCTGATTTCTGTAGCTCTCTCCAAAACATCCACAAGATTCCTTCAGGGAACACCATATCTGGTCTAATCATATTAATATCTTATATATTTTACATTGTCACACTTGGAGGCCTCAGCTGAGACTGAATTTGTACTATTGTGCTTATGTGTGGGCAAGCAGACCGCCTCAACAGCAAAACAGACACAAAGGGAGAGAAAGGAAATGTTTTCATCTCTACATTGTAAATAAGACAGAGGAAATAAGAGCAGAACCAATTCCCAATCCAGTACCATCTCAGTCATCCTTTTTCCTCAACAGCAATTTCAATTGAACAAAGGCTACTCAGAGAAAAAAAAAAAGCAACACTGATTTTGTGCTATTTAACAGCCTCTTCAATTCTGTCACTCTATCCTGGGATTATTTTGCCCATACTTAACCCAGACCTCACCATCGCAGGCACATCACAGAGAAAGCAACAGCTTTTGAATCCTGCCACTGAACAGTCTCTGTAGCTGCTCACTGCTCACCACCATGCTCTTTGCTACGTGATTTCAAAGAGTTAATTACAGCAAGCAGGTGTTACACACAGGAGCTCTTGGTACTGAAGGAGCTGACCAAGTTTTCCAGGTTTATCTTGGACTACAGACAAGCAAAAGGGCCTAAAAAGGAAAACCTGGAAAAAGATCTGAGTCATTAAATGCAGAGTTCCCAGAAAAGAATGTGATCAAACCCAAAAAAAGTAAGACACCTCAGGAGGGACAGAAGTAGAAGCGTCCTGAGAGGGTCAAGCAAAGTCTCTGAAGCAGAGTTACAAAGAAAGACATTTTGAGGAGAAATGTTACTACAAAAAACCCCCAAGACCTTAAGTGAGAATGGTTTGGGATGTTGGAGATGGGATGGGCTCTGAGACAATGCTGGGCTGGCCATTGCTCAGACCAACAAACTTAAACACAGGGGTGACCCAGAGGTGGGATTAACAAAAAGCAGGACTGAGCAAGTGCTGTAGTACACAAGTGGTCAGTCATTTTGAGTCCTGCCATCTCTAACACTTTCCTATCATGATCTGTCACAGCCTTATCCTGAATTTTTAACCTGTATTTTCATAGCATCCTTTACTCAGCACCAAAAGCCGTGTGACTGCAGTCTTGCCTGTAGAAAGCCTGAGCCGTTCACTTGAAGAAAGGCTGGTCTTCAGGACAGGATCTCTCCATCTCTCTTTGACAGAGAGGAAAGTAAATCCCTTCTCTCTCTAGCAGTCTTCAGGAAATGACCTACCTTCTTTTATCTCTGACAAACTCCTGGAGTGCAGGATTACTTTCTATCATTTTTCACTTGCCTACAAAAGCAAGTTAAATCACCATTAAGAATGGGGCTTCAGGTGCCAACTGTGCAGGTTTCCATGCCAGCTGTGCCTCTGAAGAGCAAATGGACTGGCATTAACCTCTCCAACATTACAACTGCAGTATCCTTGAAGTACTGACCCCATAAATCTTAGCATAGTTCCTATAAGCACACAAGAAATACAAACAGCCTCGAAGTAAAACATGGCAAATATCCCTTAACCCAAAGTGACAGCGACACCCCTTAATACTCTGACCAAAGTAAAAGGCCGTAATGGAAGTTCAACACGTATGTTCTGTTCCAAAGGAAGAGTTTTTGCTGGAGCACCTGATATATTGTAGGATTGACTGTAGTGTTCTGCTACAAACCCTGCAGGCTCTGGGGCTGGCAGAGCTGATGGAGTCTTCACAATTCAGACTTCACTCCAAACCCTAAGAACAGATTCTTGCCCCGATGCCATGTCCACTCTGCAGAACTGTTTTTCAGCTCAGAGGACAATGATCCCCTGCTACAACATTTTTTTCCATAAAGACTGAGAGAGACAGCAATGGATCCATTTCTGATCTGTTACATACGCATTCATTCCACACACTGTCATGCCAGGACACACAAAGTCAGAGCTTGTTTCTGCAAAGAAAAGAGCCTGGAAATTGCTCAAGCTGAATGTAAAATGGAAATTCAATAGCACAAGGAATTTGGAGATTCTGGTATCTGCTTTTATCCTGAACTAAAAAAAAATAAATAGAAACAGCCACTGCAGAATGAAGAGTTTGTTAAAAAAAGCTTGACATGAAGTGAAATACTTTGCATTCCTGAATAAAATAGTGTTGTTCAGAAAACAGGCCATTCGGATGCCTGACAGAGCTCTCAAGCCAGGCTGCAGCACCCATGCTGTGCCCCCAGGACAGCATCTCTGGACACCTGGGCAAGGTGACCTGGTTGTGCTGGCAGGGGGAAGGGAAAGTGCCTCTGCTCTGGTAGCACAGGTGAGTGGAGGAGCAGAAAATAACCCCCAAGGAAATGCTGCTGTTTGAGCTGCCATGACACAAAGCTTGTTTCGTTTCAGTTTTCCAGATGGATTTTCCTAAGCAGCTCTAGCAGATGATCTGTGAGAGCTGGCAGTCCCGGCCTATGACTTCTCAGCGGGATGGCAGGTTGGGGCTGGGTCATTCCCTGGGAACGTGGTGGCATTGCATCCAGCACTGCA
Organism: Phaethon lepturus; assembly: GCF_000687285.1. Classification (NCBI taxonomy): domain Eukaryota; kingdom Metazoa; phylum Chordata; class Aves; order Phaethontiformes; family Phaethontidae; genus Phaethon; species Phaethon lepturus. Next base: position 41,041 of record NW_010565540.1, on the reverse strand, counting down.
GGAGTGTGCCGCTGGGAGGATCAGCGTGCCGGTACACGTTGCTGGATTTCTGCAAAAGGGCTATGACAACTCCTCCAGCCATCCAAACTTTGGAAACTGCACTCTGCGGATAACTACACAGCACTTAACCAACAAACCCTTTCAATCTAATTCATACTGGTTGCCATCTGTGATGAACAAATGTTCAGGTAGCCTTCACCTTATTCTCCATTATTCTTACACAGCTCTTCATCTTACTACACCTTTCCCTTTTGAGGTTAAAATCCCAGTCTCATTTCTCCTCCCATACAAAGTTCGTATCCCCTCCAATATGCTCCTTTTCCTGCTGCATCTTTTATGAGCCCAAACACCAAGCTATATTTAGTGAGGACATCACTGATGTGGTCGGTCCCTTGGTGTTTTCCCTGTCATTTTCTATGCCCTTCTACTGAAGTTAAATGTTTTTCTGATTTTTTGGCCACTGTTGTGCACTGGTGTCTTTGCTGAAGTGTCCTCGATAACTCCTAGCTCTTTTCCCGAGAGGTTGTAACTAATTCAGAGCCCACCGTACGCAAGTAGTTTCAGTTGTTTCTTCAGATGTACACGCATGACCTCATCTTTCTTTAGGACTTTCTTCTATCTTTGATAACAATTCCCTGGTTCAGCTTGGTCTTTCAAGAGTTCTCAAAAACTCGTAATTCTGACCAACTTAAATATTACAAGTCATCAGCAAAACTTTCCACCTTAGTACTCACCTCTCCAGGTCCTCAAGCACCCTGTTGAATACCACCCTGAGGCACAAACTTGCTCCCACTGCTTCCAGTAAGAATGGACTGCTAACTTTTAGGGAAGCAACATCAAACCCCTTACCCTTCCCTGCTAGATAGATAACAGCAAGAGAAAATCCCAACTGTAGCATGTGAAAGCTTCAAATCAGTGATCTTATATCAGTGAATCTCTGGATTAAGTAGTAGTTTTTGACTGTTAGTAATCCAAAAGTATTCTTTTGCCAACTCTGACAGGTTTACATTCTCACATTTTCCAAGAGGTCTCTCCTTCTTAAGCATATGAGTGATGCAAACAACAGGAGAAACTGCCTAAGCAAACTGGCTGATAAAGGGAAACTGAAGCTGACCACAAAGTGCTGTCAAATGTTAAACCTAAACATAGTGAAAATACGTATTTCTTCCACTGGTATTTTCACTGAAAATTATTATCCCAGTTCACTGCAACAGTGAGGTAAAGAACAACTTCAGGAGAAGAGTTTAACATTGACAACATCACTTTGCAGCACTACTAACCTTACCTTCAGAGAAAGTCACTACAAACACACTACAAATACTCAAAACCGGAGGGTTAAGACTAGCAATTTTTAAAAGAAACTGCCCTACTCAGCAACATTACAGCTGCGTTTAGATGGAAACACCATTCTGTTTCTGCAGGGAATACCCAGGCACCCTCCTGCAGAAATGCAAGTGCTCATTCAGGCTACTTGGGCTGAAAGGAAAGGAAAAGGAACCAGCATGCAGCAAAATTTCAAGCCTGGTCATTCTGAGGGTAGCTCAGCTTGCTGCTTTCTGGATGGCGTTTCCAGTCCTCACATGCACTACTGTCAAGGCTCACCAGACTCCCTGTGCCTCCCGATCTCAAGGAACACTCACAGTGAAATGAGACACACATCATCCAGGCTCGACAGCAGGAAACTCACGCTGCTATGCCCTGCCAAGTCCCATGTATCGTCAGCAATACACACAGCTTGCTGTCTGAGGGGAGATATTTGGTACCTACCGACTGAGAGTCTTTTGTCCGTGTGCAGCAAAGAAAAACTTTGAGTCTGCGTGTCCAGCTGCTGGCTTGCCCTTCTTCCAGGCGGTGTCTATAGATAAAGGGTAAAGTATGCACATGAGGACAGGCAGGAGAACGTGACTGCAAGCAAATAGCAGGATCCAATGCGAAGTGACGCAGCCTACGCTACCACTGGTAAAATGAGTGCTAAACCATATTCTTAGATTTATCTTGGTCCACATATAGATTAACAAGTTATCTCATTTTATAGGACAGGAAGGTCAATAATCTAGCTGTTCTGGCCAGGACCTAGCCTCTGTGTTTATACACATGGTGTCCTGCCTGAGTGGGATGGCCGTAATGAAGTTACTGTTGCTGTTCTCTGATACCTGCTGGAAGCAGGATGTCCAAGAGCACCCGGTGCTCCGGGTGGAAGGAGGGTCTACTGGCAACTTGGCAGCTGCATCATGTGCTAGGATGTACCACCACTCAGTAGGAAAACTCTACCTCGGGGCGAGGGGTTGGGAATGGTGCAAAAGACCCTGAGCACTAAGTATGAGAGGAGCTGTGTGATTTTTTCCAGTAAATAGCTTATTTGGAAAAACACACATTAAACATAATACAGTCTCAGAACTGAAACAACTTGCACTCTTTATTCAAGTATAGTGCATAACTTCAATCAAAAAAAGGAAAGCAAGCTAAAAGGTCCTCTTTCAATTTAGAAAATGTTAAAAAAGGCTGAATACAGAAGGTTTAGCTCAACCCACATTTCGTTTATGAGACATTTCAATTTCAGCTTCAAAATTAACTAATTGGACAACCCTATTTAAAATGAACTGTAGCAGAGTTCACTCCACTGTTGTGAGCTTGTCCTAGTTACTGCATTTCACAGGGTGACAGTCCCTTATTTTTGACTGGCAAACCTGAAAACAACCCTTAGATCAAGTCAGGTTTCATGGCACTGAAGTGGGTGACTCTGTGATTCTGTGCCAGAGCGCCTCGCTACCTACATGAAGTCCACAGCTCCTCTAATGCAAGGTCTTTTTTTTTCAGGTGAACACAGACTAACTCAACACAGGTCAGACAATCAAAAAGGACCAGTTCTATTTTCTGGCAAGTGATCACATCAGGAAAAGCCCAAGCACAGAAAGTTGGTTGCACCTGGAAGAAAAACATGCTAGTAAAGGAGTATTTGCCTGCAACAGAAAGAGAAAATCCTGCAGGGCAAGCCATCAATTCATGCCTGAGCATTTTAAAACAACAGCCCATAACCTCGAAAGAACTCCAAAAGAGGAACAGCAATACGAGTGTCCTAAGACAGAGCTGGCAGTACTCAGTTTGCTCCACCAAATGCCAAAGAACTCGGGCAGCAATGCAAAGAACTTAACAACTTCACCGCGGAGGTTGAACAAGAAAGCGTGCTCTGAGCTATTTTCACTCCAGCTTTTCCCAAATTCCTTCTTCCTAATACTGAACTTCCACACGTTTAGTACGAGCTCTAAAGCAAGTTTCTTAGAAAAACCTCAGCACAATTAGCTGAGCCTTCTGTTTTGTTATTTTCTCAGCTCTGCAAGAATATAAAAGCCCACACACATCACGATGCCACTGGTAAAGGAAACCCACTGTGTAACAGAGTCCAGCAGCTACAGCAGAGCACCACAAAAAGGAAGCCGAAGTTAAATGTCCCCTTAATGTGACAAACAAATCAAGTTTTTTCATGAGTAAAGACAGAGGAAATACGGCTCAGCTTAAGCGTAATACAAAGGTCACATTACTGCTGTACATCCGAAGGCACATATTGCTGCAGACCGAAGGATTTCAATAGGAATGGCTGGCCCTCGGCACCTTACAGGATCACAATCCAGAAACAGGCAGAGAATTTCATAACATGTTCTTTGGAAAGGATTGCTTTAAGCAAGTGAGGAATTTCAACATATATTCTTTGAAAACAATTGCTTTAGTAGTGAACACACAGTAACATTTTACATTTCCTTTTCACATTATAGCCCACAGCATTTTGCTTGTTAACATCTGTTAACACTCCATTTCTAGAGTGGAAATCTGCAAACAGCAGGCACAAGCTCTCCAAAAATGTTACAGGTCTGGAGGGAAAAACCTGGCCATGGCCCAAGGGACAAATACCTTCACTCAGTTGTCTGGGATCAAAAAACTCCTCACAGGAGAGATAAAAGTAAATCAAAACAATCCCAAAAATTGGGATTCTGTGGCAAAAAACTGCAATCTGTGGCACTCAATTTCCCTTCGGAAAAATAACGCATTGATGTAGTGTGAGGTATTAGATCCACTGTATCATCACAACATCTCACGCCGATCTCCCTGGGAATGTCCTGATCACAATGGAGCAATCACACACGTTAGGGTAACAGGGCACTAACTCCAAATATTCAAGGCTAGTGTTAGTAACGTATTGGAAAGGTTAGGAAGAATGTCTTACACATTCTGTTACTAAAAAAAGGCCCCTTCAAACAAAACATGTTGCATCATCCTTAGAAAAGCCTGGTTCTTCCTCAAAAAGACAACCTGAAGGGTCCCATTTCAAGACATTAGAAGAGCATGTACTCAGAACACCCCTTGAATGTACATTCTCAATGAGAAACGAAAAATTTGCACAGTATTTTCTAAAAGCCTCATTTTTTAGCATTCAAAGCCTAATGCCCTCAAGTCCTACAAAGCCACATTTCTTGCTGACAGTTATATATGTCAAGACTGCGTAAGAAAACAAAGCCTGCTTGTGTTGTCCCACTACTGGAAAAAAAACTTATGAAAAATGCCTTGCTTAGTGAAAAAAGCTTTCATATCCCCATCTGGGTAGCTCAAAGATGCAATCAATTCTGAATTAAAAGATCTGACTGCCAACACAAAAGAAAGCGCTTTTTGGCAAAGACCAAATACAAGAAACCTCGGGCCAAAAGGTTGTATTTTGGAGACAAAAATAAAGGAAGAAAGGGGCTTTGGAAGAAGATGCTGCCTCAACTTAAGCAAAAATCTAAGCAATGTCTCACTGTTACCAGTCAAAACACTGCTACAGGACAGACAGACAAGCTGTTGTGGTCAGCACTGGCTCAAGGGGCTCGTAAGGATTCACAAATCCAGTGACTACCATGCAATCCAGCCAGATACTGAGTTGCTTCGCCTGCTTTGGATACAGATGCCCACACACACCACCTGACAGCCTGAGCTGCATTCTTCCAAAATGACCCTCGCCAGCAAAGGGAAGCAATGCTTGAAGCTGAATACTCCCTGAACCAAGGCAAGAAGAATGTCAAGAACCAAAAAAATGCAGGGCACCCTTCCAGAAACGCTGCTTTACCGCAGGTTATATGTCCTCAGGTTGCGTTGTCTCCGCTTTGTGGCACGCAGTTTGACAAACGTCCGTCCTGTAGGATCGAAGACACACAGGACAGTGATGCAGACGCTCAGGATGACAACCCAATTGCACACCACCATTCCTGCAGAGAAAGAAGAGAAGTCAGGTGCTCTGCCCATAAGTCTTGGCAGCATCGCTTCCTGCTTTTTGTCACACACGTCAGAACCACCTCTCCATCACCACAGGGCAGAGAAAGTTACCCCAAAATACTCTTGCAGCCAGCTGCAGCAAAAGGAAATCCTCTGGAAAGGCTTCTAAACCACAGCTAGGTTTTCCAGCTGTTTTAGGAAATTGCCCATGCAGAAGGCCATTAAATAGTCATCGAGTATCTAGGGGGACCGCAACATTAGCATCAACCCTGCAGGAGACTGGCTGAGATTGAAAAGGCGTTCCAGGAAAACAGTAAAGCCATTTTGAACTGAAGGGGAACCAGCTCTTACAGGCTCCCCAGCCAGACCCTTCCATGGGAACGTGAATTCTTGCCTCAGTGCAGACAGCACAAACAAATGAATAGAACAACTGTTCTGAGCAGTAATGTCTCAGGAAAACAAGCACCACATTTACAGCTACAATCCACTTCCAACAGTCAATCCCCACATGCATGAATGAATTAGCTCTCCAAGGCAAGAGGATGTCTGCACATACACAGGAATGCACACAAACCACATTCCAAATACATACCCAAAGTGACACTCTTTGCTGTGATATCATTGCAGGAAGTGTAGTACTGCATCAGCCAAACGATGCCCACAATAGCATACACAAACTCAATCACCAAGATCGCTGAAACAAAAGGAACACAATGGATAGTAGCAGCATCACCCTAAGGATTAACGACTGCCTCTCCCCATCTTCCGGAGAAGAAACACAAAGACAGGTTCTTTAGCAGGACTGTTGCACAGAAGTGACTGCAGGACTGGGCCCCAATGCTTTGGGAGGTGATATCCAAGAAAGTGAACCTAAAATGTAATGTGTCCTTAACACTAACTTCTCCTAAATGACACAAGAACCACATGCACGCAGAGCTGTCAGTGCCCTCGCCTGTATCAGAGGTGTGAATCAGATAGCCCTACCTTCCACCTACGACAGTGGAAAGGCTCCCTTGGGTAACAAGAATCACCATGTAACAGGACCTAGCTCTTAACCACCTCAGCTGGCCTGATTCAAAGATATGCAATAAATAGTAGTGTGTATCCAGGACTAATCCTGCTTGCTACACTTAGCAAATGTTCCCAGCACCTCTGCCCTTTGCAGCCCTGTCCAGTAACAGTTCCCAGGACACAGTCTTTAAGAAGTCATTTACTGGCTCCTCAGTTTTGCGTGCTACCCTGGCAAGGAACAAGAAACTGGGGGTCAACAGTAGTTCCCTGGAACAAAACAGTTGGTAACTACTGCTCTGAAGTTCCCATCCTCACACTTTGGTACACGTTACAACTCCAAAGTACAAGGGAGCAATCGGGTATGGAGAGGGTAAATAGCTTGCTTAGTAATGCCTAGCAAGCCTTTGGTGGAGCTGAGACTAAACCCATGTTCCAGCCTACCCAACTAACCATCCACCCTCCTTATCTACGTGTTGGCACAGTATCTTTGCATAAGTGGCTTACTGCAGACTCTCACTAGTCTGGAAAGCCCAGCCACATAGAAAATGGTTTTCAACAGCAGTGTGCAAGGAACCAGGGCTGGACCTGGTTCCTGATCAACCCAGCCTATGCTCTTAAAAAAAGCGAGGCTTTGCCTACCTTGGCTTGTCTCCCCTCTGAGACTACCTGCTGCAGGACAGGAGCAGCAGTAGCACAGATGAGAC
>NW_010565540.1:30285-34054 GCF_000687285.1 Phaethon lepturus | reverse complement strand
ACTATTTCCCTAGATTCATATGCACTAAGCAGCACATGCTTAAAACGGGACAGTCACGTGGACCTTGCCCACACAATGGTCACACTCCTGTTTCTATCATCAGAACTGAAGAAGCCATTAAAAGTTAAAAGCCCCATGAAACAAGCATGTACAAGACCCAAAATACCATGTAAATACAGATCCTGAACACATGTATTTGTTTAAGGCAGACAAGAAAGACAAGCACATGATTCTTGCGGAGGAAAATGGCTCTTTGGATTCTCTCTACCTCCCTTGCCCCATTTAGTCTGGTTTTAACACAGTGTTACTCAAACTGTCAGGCTCTGTGTGTTTTCCCCAGGGAGACTGCACTGTGTCTGGGAAACTGGAGAGAGAGATTTGTTTGTTATTCATGTTAATCATTTGCACTTAGCACTCAAAGGCTGAAATCTCTCCTAGACAGAGCTTCCAAGCAAGGTTACTCATATTTTAGTGAATTCTACATGAAAACAATCCAGCAAAAAAAAGAGATGCAAAAATATGAGCTGCTTTGTTTGGAATGGGCTTGACTCTGCATCTCCAAAAGATTTTTCACTTAAAATCTTCATTCAGCACAAAAAAATCTGATCAAGCTTCTGTACCTGGAAAACAACAGAACAGAAGAGGGAAGACAAGCTAAAAGGGAAGCCCTGAATGAAAGATTAAGGAACAATCTCTTTTCTGATCTTGTTCTTGGCACGTGAGCGAGACAGGAAAATGTTTTTAGGAAGGCAAATATGCACTCTTAAGAGAGAGGATGCAACCACAGTGAGCCGGTGGTAAACCTATTTATCCCATGGTGCCTGGAGGTGGAATATCAAAGCGCAGGTTGCTGGACAGAGAAATGCATCACATGTGAGTCAAGAGGTCAAGTATATGTCTCAGGGTAGGTGGGTGTAGAGTTAAGTGTCTGTATGACAGGCAAGGACATGCACATGCCTCTGGGTCAGAACCATCATGATTTACACAGACATATGCCTGTATCATAGGAAAACGTGTGGAAAAAAGGTGGGGGAGAGGTGTAGATGCATCTCACTGTGGCAGATCTGTGTTGCAAGACAGAAGGGGAGCATATTCTGTTAGAGCAAAAGGATGTACCTGCATCGCAATGAAGATGACAAGTTAAAGGTTTGCTAGAAAGATATTTGGGGCATTGCATGAGAGTCTTACAGCAATGACAAGGTGCAGTATATGTGATGTATTCAGATGCATATCACATACAAGGGGCCATCTGGATGTCTTTCAGAAGCTGTGTGTTTGTCAGGGTGTGGGGAGAGAAGTCTTCTGCGATAGCAGATGGCAGTGTGGAGGCTGAGTCATTAGGAGGCCTCAGGCCGCTGCCTCTTACCCAGTCTGACATAGAGCACATACTGCATCGAGTCCCGGGGCTCTGTGTACAGGATACTGCCTCGCATGCTGAGCCAGATGATTGCCACCTCTGCGATCATACAACTGAGCAGGATGCCCAGGTAGCCTCTGCCGTGGTCCACCAGGTTAAGCGAGCAGGTCTCGTTGGGGTTGTACACCAGCCCAAAGAGCACCACAGAGAGGATCACAAACCTGCCAGTCACAAACCAGCTTGTTACCAGCAGTAAGCCAAAGAAAGCCGCATATCCCACACCTGCTCTCCTCACAAAGCTACTGAGGATCCTCAGTGTCCCACAGCTACTTACAATTAATATAAATTAATATCAATTCTGGAAATCTCCTCCCCACAAGCCATCCAGAGGCCCTGCTATCCCAGTCAGAACAATTTGATGCTCTGTCCCAAGTCACATTATCCCATGGGATCTGCCATTCCAATTGTTTTTCCTCAGCCCCTGTTCAGAAACACAGCCCCAAACTCCAGTGGACAACCTTGGGTAGCACAGGAGGATGCAGGGAGCTCTGGTCAGACTCCCTCTTTGGAACTGGAACTAGAATTTAGAATAGAACTTATCCAAAGAACCAGAAGCCGGAAATATGTTGGTGTCTGTCACAAATGCCCCAAACAAGCCTTCCAGCTGCATGTTTAAGCACAGGAAGAATTACAGCTGCAAGAAACAGGAGTAGCAAAAAGATTTCATGGGAGAATTCAAAGCATCATTCTGCCTTTCTCGCTTACCAGGTGGTATGCAGGAGGAAGAGGAAGATGGCTGGTAAAACCAGGTCATCGCTGCCTACAGACCAGCGACGGCGGAACACAACAATCCCTGGCATGGCTAGCGGGTCTGAGGAAGTTCAGCCGGCACGACACTCACCTCCTGGAAAAGAACAGAATCAAAGATCCTGCTGACCCTCTTCGACTCCCTCAGGAGAGCCCCACAACCCCACACCAGAAGGGCTGCACTTGAGAGCTGTCCTATTTTACACCAAAGATGGCAGAGCTTCTTCCTTCCAGCACCAGGGGGCATGACATGCTTAAGAAGGAGAGCACAGGAGAGGAATGTACCGTTTAAAGAGTGGGAAGTATTAGGTGAAGCAGGTGTGTAACTCACTGAACATAATCATCACTCACCCAGCTCCACTTCACAAGATTACCTGGAATCCTACATGTTAGTAAGCAGTCACTGCGGGGTGCTCTGGACAGGCAATACTGACCTCAACCCTAAAAAAGGGCCATTACCATGTTCTTCCCTAGGCACTGCTGCCTGCCTCTTTTGTTGTCCCAACAGTTCCCTCCCTCACTTGGCTCTGCAAGCCAAAATACCCATTAGCAGTTCGTGGTAGCATCAGGGAAAGCTATTGACTGGCTCCCAACAGCAACCACTTACAGCCGAGGGAGCAAGCTCCTAGGAGATCTCTCACTCGACCATTAGTTGCACAGAAGCACCCTGCCAGCTCCACATCTCCTTTGTGTTCCCACTGGCCCTGACAGGCACGAACAATTAAAAGGTTGAAGATTGAGGGGCTCACTGTTCCTCCCCACATTTTGTCTGTACTCCTATTTTTAAAGCTTCACAAACACTTTTAAAAAAGAAACAGCAGTGGTGTAAGTCACGAGACTCCAGAGGGCTATCCAGACGCCTCCTCCCAACACAGCTCTCCCACACCATTGCAGTTCTGCTGTACATACCCCAGCCTGCTTTAGTCCAAGTCCATTGCATCAGAGCGGCTCAGTCCTTTCCGGCACACACCCTACCTTCCTTCTGCACTTCTTGTACAACACACTTCAACCACGACCTGTAATGGTGACTTCTATTTGGCTTTGTCAACCTTTGGTTTCTGAGATGGCATCTATGCAGTCTGCCCACAGCCACCAGCGATCTCCTGACTGCAGCAGTCATTCCTGTTCCTCTCTTCCACACCCTAAACCCTGTCGCACTTCTTACCTGTACCCTGCTGTGATACCACAGACCGGGGACACCACACCTTGGCCTGCACCTCTGCGCTCTCTGCCGCCATCTCAAGAGTGCCAAGTTCTCCCAACTGATGCATGTCAGTCTCAAATCACAGCACTTCTACTCTAACCCTACTAACCTCCCAGTCTTCACATTCAGGCTCTGCTGCCAGAGCGCTCCATCCGTGACCTGCAGTGCCCACGCCGCTCCAAAGCTGCATCTCTGAAGTAATAACTGCTCTTTGGACAGATCTGGCAATTTGCTGTTAGGCTCACAGAGGCAAAAATGAAAGAGTCCACATTTGTTACTTATGATGTAATCAGGATTTCCAACAACACTTCAGAGAGAATATCACCTGCCATACCTCATGCACCACACAAAAAAGCCCAAACTTGTATATGATGGCTATACATTATGTATATAATTTAGTG